>NC_056741.1:1662629941-1662842441 GCF_019279795.1 Protopterus annectens | reverse complement strand
AATTTTCGTTTCCAAGTTTCCGATCCGAAGTCTTCAACTAAGTTAAGTAACCCATTGGGGATCCTTTTTCTTGCTCTAAATCGATGTCAGTAAAAGTTAACAATTGTATTTCTTGTGGAAAGCAAGTACCTCATAGAAATTTTCATTCGTATTGCATTCCTTGCTTAGGCCCAGACCACGACGGAACTCGCTGTCAGTTTTGTGCCTTATTCAAACCTCGTACTATTCGTTGTCTGTTCATTTATGCATCCAAATTTTTTGGTACTCTGTTCAGTTATCCAGAAATGGCTTCGGTAAGCCACCCGACTACCGACATTCCAAAAAAACACAAATATAAAGACAGAGACAGACCACATAGGTCCAAAGCTACCGGCGACACTTCTCCTAAGCTAGTCGCCGGTTCTCCGTGAAGTGCTTTCGCACCCCCTGATACCCGCTTCTTCAGATTCGCAGGCCTCTACTGAGGCCCATTCGGAGTCCAGTATGCCGCGAGATGCTTCTTCGACTGGAACCTGCAGATGTTCATCGTGTTACCCTGCTGCAGTCATCACACTTGGGTTATCCTGCCGTCAGTCGGCCTGAGTTCCAAAATCTTGGTCCGGCGGTTGCTGTAACTTCTTCCCTGACATCAGTGCGCCAGGGGTATACAAGAGGCATCCGATGCCATTTTCTTAAGTCTTTCTTGCCGCGCGGTGCCCGAAGCAGAAGCAGTTCGCAAGTGCCTGTCGGCCGACACCTGAGATTTTTGATTCAAATTTCAGTCCGAAATCTTAAGTAAAGCTAAGTACCCCATTGGGGAACCTTTTTTTGCCTCAGTCCGATGTCAGAAAAAGTTAACAATTGCATTTCTTGTGGGAAGCAAATACCTCATAAGGACTTCTATTCTTACTGTATTCCTTGCCTAGGCCCAGACCACGACTTCACAGGTTGTCGGTTTTGTGCTAGGTTTAATAAACGAACTAGCAAACACCGATTTTACTTCGCAAGACATTACTTTGGTAGGAAATTTAATTTATATCATGCCGTCGGAGCAGCCAACGACCGGCATGCATACAAAAACGCAAGGATAAGGACAGGCAGCCTAGGAACAAGCCAGACTCCGAGGCCTCTGCTGGGCCTGTCGCCCGTTCTCTGGTTTTCAGTGAGGCGCCTATGCAGCCCCTGACGACCGCAGAATTGGAATCCCAGACAGCTGCGGATTTTCAAGCGGAGTCTACTATGCCAACGCAGCCATCTTCTTTAGGCCCTTCCGACACCGGAGCAGAAGGAGACCCTGGTGCAGTGGAAACACCTTAGGTTGCAAAAGGTGTCTTCAGACCGACTACACTCACCATTAAATCTTATGCTAAGCTTAAAACTCCTTTAAAACCAAAGAAGACTGTACATCAGTCTACAGTTTAAGGCCCCATGCCTAAGAAACAGATGTTTAAGATGGCTGAAGATTTGATTACCCTAATCAGAGGTTCCCATCCCCCTCCAGATAAAAGACAAAGACAAGAGGAGGATTATGCTTCCTCTGACCAAGTTTCAATTTCCTCAGATTCTTCTGAGGAACAGAATTGCACTTTTCCCCCTTATGAAGACTCTGATGCTGAAGACTCCATTCCCTCAGCATCTCCCCCTGAAGACTACTCCTTTGGGGAAACTTTACATACCATGAGGGAACAATTCCACTGGGAAGGCCAGGACTACTCTGATTCTAAGAAAAGACTCAGAGAGTTCCTTTTACTACCCCAGCACAGACCACTTGCTATCCCTCCAGTTTTAGATATTGTGGATGATGTTTACTTGGAGTCTAGTCTAAATCCAGACTCTCTACCTCCTGCTCCAGCCAAACCAGACAGAAACTTCAGAGTACCTGACTCTCACAAATTCCTTTATAAAAGCCCTGTGGCTGACCCAGAAACAATTTCCCAGGGTTCCAAGTGGGCTAAAGCTTCTATGGCTAAAACTCCTGTGCCCTCTGAGAGAGATTCCAGAGCCCTAGATAGATGGGGAAAGAAAATATACACCTCAGCAACTCTGGCTATGAGAGCATTAAATTGTCAGTTTCACATGCTGAAATATCAGCAATTCCTAATGTCTCAATTAAAACAAAAAATGAGCACACATACTGAACAGTCTGAATTCAAGGAAATGCAGGATCTGTTGCATGCAGCTGAACAGGTGGGCAAACCTACTTTACAATGTGGATTTGATTCATTGGAAGCTTCCTGTAGAGCAGCTGTTACTGGGTCTGTCATACGTAGACATGCTTGGTTAACAAACCCTACCTGATCATGTTAAAGCAAAATTATTGGATGCACTTTTACAGCAGGATGTATTATTTGGTGTCGAAGCAGGAGAGGTTTTAAAGAAAATGGAGGATAAGGCAAAGTCTGTGCAGACGGTCAAGGATTTTTTTACAGGTACAACCCCATCATTTCAGCAGAAATTGGCCAACAAAAAACTGGTCCTTTCCAGCTTCCGACAGATCACAGAGGGGCAAATACAGATGCCCAAGGGGCAGAGGTCAGTCACAAGGCCCTTACAAACCTCGCCGATGGGGTACTGCCAGAAAGGAGGAGAAGACAGGCCCCAAACTAGCAGAAGACAAACACAGTGACTCAGTCCTCAAACTACCAAGTAAATCTCTCCTGGCAGCTCCCTTGGGAGGAAAATTAGCATTTTTGCAGACAACTGGCACATCATCACAAAAGACAAATGGGTCCTAAACATTGTCTCACAAGGATACAGATTCCACTTTCATACCTTGCCAAGGATAAAAGGAATGCCAAACCTGCCACCAAATCAATGGGCAGAGGCACAAAAACAAATTACAGCTCTCATGGACATGAGAGCCATTCATCAGGTACCTACACAGGAGCAAGGACAAGGATTTTACTCAAGACTCTTTCTAGTCCCAAGAAAAGACAAAGCATGGAGACCCATTCTGGATCTTTCAATTCTGAACACCTATCTGCAAGTACCAAAACTCAAGATGCTAACACTACAGCAGCTTCTTCCCATGCTGGGCAAGAATGCTTGGCTAGTAACGTTGGACCTCAAGGAGGCATACCTGCATGCCCCTATCAGACAAAATTGCAGAAGATACCTCCGCTTCATTGCAGGTTCAACGCATTATCAGTTCTCTGCACTGCCCTTTGGCTTATCTACTGCGCCCAGGGTCTTCACAAAATGCCTGGCACCAGTAATAGCATACTGCAGACAAAGAGGAATTCAAATATACCCATACCTGGATAACTGCCTTATTCAAGCAGAAAGCAAGGACATTCTTTTAAAGCATCTGACATTTGTCAAACACCTTCTAAGTTGCCTAGGGTACACAGTAAACGAAAAGAAAGTGCCCTCACAAAACATAATATTCCTGGGTGCCAGCTTGAATACAACGGCTCAGATGGCTTATCTCACGCCAGACAAGCAACAACAGCTGACTCAATATTTCAAAATAATGGCAACAAAAACCCAACTCCCTGCAAAAAAAATTCTGCAGGCCTTGGGATTCATGGCATCTTGCATACTACTAATACCGTTTGCAAAACTGCATATGAGGAAATTACAATGGTACCTGAAAAGCGTATGGAGTCAGCACAGCCACAGCTTAGCTTGGAAACAATGATACCACTCATTTCCTGCCTTCAACAGGAGTTTCTATGGTGGGCACAGGCATGTCACCTCAACAAGGGTCAGTCTTTCACCTTACCCACAGCCAGGCAAACAATGACAACAGATGCATCGGACTTTGCCTGGGAAGCACACATGGCATGACAGTGCATTCAGGGCAAATGGACTACAGATCAAAGGCATCTGCATATCAATCAAAAAGAAATGATAGCAGTACAGAATTCCCTAACAGCTTTCAAGGACCTCTTACACCTAGGACAACTAATAATAAAGACGGACAATACCACTGTAATGTGGTACAATAAACAAAGGGGGCACACATTCCTACCCTCTATGCAGGCAGTCAATGACCTTGTGGAACACGGCTCTGTCTTACCAGGTTCAATTACAAGCACAATTCCTGCCAGAAAAGAAGAACACATTGGTAGACGACCTAAGCAGAAACATCATGGATCCACACGAGTGGAAACTAGATCCACAAGTATTTGCAATGATAGCTCAAAAATGGGGAATCCCAGACATAGATCTGTATGCCAGCCCCCAAAACTACCAACTTCAAAAATTTTGCACAAGGACATTCCATCCACAAGCTTGGAAAGTGGACGCCGTTTCATTCAGTTGGAAAATATTAACAGTGTATGCCTTTCCTCCACTGCCTCTTCTAGCAAAGGTACTGCTGAAAGTCAGATTAGAGAGGCCACAAATGATACTCATTGCACCAGACTGGCCACACCAGCATTGGTATCGAATTCTAAGGAACATGGCCTACGGCCCACCATGGATTTTACCACAAATTCCTCACCTGCTCACCCAGCAAGACAATCATATTCTACACAGCCAGCTTATGACTTTAAACCTGGCTGCATGGCAAATTACCTAAACAACCAGCCAACACCTCTATCTAAAGCTGTTATGGATGTCATTCTGGAGGCCAGAAGGCCCAGCACCAGGAAAACCTATTCAGACAAATGGAAAAGATTTTGTGCCTGGAACCAGGCTAAAGGCCAAAATCCCCTTGATCCAAACATTCCTCAGATTCTACAATATTTAACTGAGATGTTGCACAAAGGACTTTCCTTTTCATCTATTAAGAACACCTCAGCAATTTCAGCTGATTTAAAATTTCTTTCATGGAAAACTGCCCTGCTACTAGCAATAACCTCAGCTAGAAGAGTCTCAGAGCTACAGGCACTAATGGCAGTGGAGCCTTTCCTCATTTTTCATCAAGACAGTCTCTCTCTACGAACTAACCTTTCATTTATGCCAAAGGTGGTATCCAGTGTGGCCCTAAACCAAACAATTCAATTGCCCACCTTTTTTCCCAAATCCCCAGAACAAAGGAGAAAGACTCCTGCACTCTTTGGACATTCACAGGCAGTTGCGTTACTACTTGGATAAAACTAAGGCTTTCAGAAAATCTGACCAGCTCTTTGTAGCCTATGCTGCAGGATCACAAGGAAAAGCCATCTCAAAACAGACCATTTCTAAATGGATTGGGCATTGCATACATTTCTGCTACACGCATCATGGGAAACTGGTACCTGCTAACATTAGGTCCCACTCCACCAGGGCTACAGCCACATCAGCAGCCTTTCTCAGGGGAGTGCCAACCAAGGATATTCTGGAAGCTGCAACTTGGAGTTCAGTGCACACCTTCACCAAACACCATCACTTACCTCTATATTCTAAGACTAGAGCTGGTTTTGCCACTGCAGTTTTGCAGGGCCTACTAGCTTCTTCTAACCCTGTTTAACTCCACCACCCATCCTTAGCTTTGGGATTCAACCCAAGTGTGATGACTGCAGCAGGGTAACACGATGAACATAGTAGAGTTTTGTACCTACCATAAATGTAGATGTTCGAGTGTTCACCCTGCTGTAGTCCAGGTTACCCTCCCTCCATCCCCTCTGAACTAGCTGAACTTGTCTATACCACTCTATCCTATACAACCTCTGTGGTGTATTTGCTTGTGCCTGAAGGTATTGTTTTATTTGTATATAGCTATATATATATATATATATATATATATATATATATATATATTGCCTACCTGACATCTGGGGCAAGAAAAACCGAAGAAAATGGCGTCGGATGCCTCTTGTATACCCCTGGCGCACTGACGCCAGGGAAGAAGCGACCGCAACCGACGCCGGACCAAGACTTTGGAACTCAGGGCGACTGCGGGACCGCCTGACGGCAGGACAACCCAACTGTGATGACTGCTGCAGGGTGAACATCTACATTTATGGTAGGTACAAAACTGTACTATGTCTCTATCTTGGATGGTTCCGGAGCCACTGTGCAGGCACTGGCTTCTGAGGGTGTATTTAGGCCTGCTGACTTGCATATTAAAACCAATGCCATCTTCTTCTTCACTTCAAGGCCTAAAACTCGATCCATGTTTAGAAAACAGACGCCCAGACCGCATGGACAGGCCCCTATACCTAAAAAACAAATAAGAATGGCTGAAGACCTTCTTACTCTAATCAGGGGAAGCTACCCTTCCCCTTTTAAGAGACCTAGGACTGATTTTCCTTCTGATTCTTCTGATCAGGATTGTGAAATTTCTGTTTTTTCTGATGACCAGGATTTGCTGTTATCTACCTATGAGGATTCTGATGCAGAGGACTCCATTCCCTCTGCTTCCCCTCCAGAGGATTTCTCTCTTGGTGAAACCTTGCATACTCTTGGGGAGCATTTCCGCTGGGAAAGCCAGGATTACTCTGACTCCAAAAAGAGGCTTAGGGAATTCTTACTCCTGCCCCACCACAGGCCTTTAGCTATCCTTCCTGTACTGGACATTGTAGATGATGCCTTCTCGGAATCTAGCCTGGCCCCTGAAACTGTACCTTCTGCTCTCAGAAAACCTGATGGGTATTACAGGGTACCTGACTCTCACAAGTTCCTCTTTAAAAATCCTACTGCGGATCCTGAGACCATTTCACAGGGAATCAAGGGCATTAAGGCTACTACTGCCAAAAAATCCTACCCCCTCTGATAGAGATTCCAGGGTGCTGGATAGATGGGGTAAGAAGGTATACACTTCTGCAACTTTGGGCATTACGGCTTTAAACTGCCAGTTTCATATGTTAAAGTATCAGCAGCATATCATTGGATTGCTTAAACAGAAAAATTATGTTGACTCCTGACTGTGCTGAAAATAAAGACTTACAGGATTTAATGCATTCTGCTGAACAAGTTGGAAAACATCTTGCAGGGCTGCTGTCACTGGGTCTGTACTTAGAAGGCATGCTTGGCTTAAGGGGCAATCTTTGCCAGATCATGTTAAAGCTAAATTACTGGATGATCCCTTAAACCAAGACCACCTATTTGGCAACAAAGCAGAAGTAGCACTTAAAAAGATGGAGGAAAAAGCTAAATCTATGCAAACTATTAAAAAATTTCCTGCAAGAACAACCTTCCAGATTTAGTAGGCATTGGTCCTTTCCTGCCTCTTTTAGGCCTTCTCAGTCTAAACCCAGAACCAACAGAACACCCAGGCTTCAGTCCCAAGGTACTCACAGGCCTAAGCAGCGGGGGGCTCCCCCTTCCAAAGCAGGGAGTAGTAAGAATCCCCCCCCATGGTAAACTGACTCAATGACTTAACTTTAAACCTTCCAAGCCCTGCTCAACTGACTGTTCCTTTAGAGGGAAAGATTGCCCTGCATACAAAAAAAATTGGGAACTCATTACTCAGGACAAATGGGTTTTAAATATAGTCTCCCAAGGATACAGATTTCACTTCCACTCCTTACCAACCCCAAACAGTTGGCCAGACCTTCCCCCAAATCAGTGGGCAGAGGCTCAAAAGCAAGTTCTCTCTCTCTTAAGCATCAGGGCTATTCAACCTGTCCCAGAAGAAGAATGGGGGCAAGGTTTCTACTCAAGACTTTTCTTGGTACCCAGAAAAGACAATTCCTGGTGTCCTGTCCCATCCTGGACCTGTCTATCCTAACACATTTTTAGTAATCCCAAAATTCAGGATGCTAACTCTTCATCAGCTGCTTGCCATGCTAGGCAATGATGCCTGGTTGGCAACGCTGGATTTAAAGGAAGCCTACTTGCACATCCCAATAAGGGAATCTTGCAGAAGATACCTACACCTCAGAGCAGGCTACATGCGCTATCGGTTCTCTACACTGCCTTTTGGCTTATCTACTGCGCCCTGGGTATTCACAAAATGCCTAGCTCCAGTCATTGCATTTTGCAGGCAAAGAAATATTCAAATATACCCATACCTGGACGATTGTCTAATTCAGGGAGAAAGTCAGGACATACTAGTAAATCATCTGGCATTTGTAAAGAAATTGCTAACTTCTCTGGGATGCACCATAAATGAAAATAAATCACATCTTGTACCCTGCCAACAAATTGTATTCCTGGGAGCAAGCTTTAATACAACTTCCCAGGTGGCTAGAGAAACAAGTTCATTTGACACCCTACTTCAAACTACTGGCCACAAAGACCCAGCTATGTGCAAGGAAAATGCTGCAAGCCCCGAGGTTCATGGCCTCCTGCATTCTACTAATTCCATATGCAAGTTTGCATATGAGGAAACTACAATGGTATCTAAAAAGCCTATGGTGTCAACATTCTCAGGATCTAGAATCAATGATTCCTGTCATACCTTGCCTACAGATAGAGTTCCTTTGGTGGGCAGAGGCCTGCCACCAAAACAAGGGGCCACCATTCTCTCTCTACCCCCTGCCGCCCAAACCCTAACAGACGCATCAGACTATGCATGGGGGGCTCACTTGGCAGGGCAGTGCATTCATGGCAAATGGAACCCAAGTCAAATGCACCTGCATATCAATCAAAAATAAATGTTAGCTGTACAGAATGCTCTGACAGCCTTCAAGGACCACATTCTTCCAGGACAATTATTGGTAAAGACAGACAACACCACTGTTATGTGGTGCATAAACAAGCAGGGGGGGATCCCACTCATACCTTCTCTGCAGACTAGCCATGGCTCTGTGGAACACAGTCTTGGGCTACCATGTGCACTTACAGGCTCATTTCCTGCCAGGAAAGCTAAATACACTGGCAGACGACCTAAGCAGAAATCTCATGGACTCTCAAGTGGATACTGGAGCCAAAGATATTCAACATGTTGAGAAACAATTGGGGGAGCCCAGAGATAGACCTATTTGCCTCCTCCCAGAACTACCAATTGGACAAATTCTGCACAAGGACTTCTCATAAACAAGCTTGGAAAGTGGGTGCCCTGTCCTTCCCCTGGAAAAACCTATCAGTTTATGCCTTTCCCCCTCTGCCTGTCCTCTCCAAGGTACTACTAAAGATCAAACGGGACAAACCAAGGACAATACTGATTGCACCAGACTGGCCACGCCGACACTGGTACCCCCTCTTGCGCAGTGCGTCACTGCTGGCACCATGGCACCTGCCTCAGACCCCTGCTCTGCTGTCCTAGCAGGAGGGCTAGATTCTGCACCTACAGCTTCAAACCTTGAACCTGGCAGCCTGGTTAATTGCCTAATCTCTCCATTACCATCCCTCATTAAGCAGGTGATGGATGTCATTTTGGAGGCAAGGAGGCCTAGTATTAGAAAATCATATGCTGAAAAATAGAAAAGATTCTGTTCCTGGAGCCAAACTCAAGGGAAGGGCACAGCAGCACCCCATTTACCTCAGATTCTTCAATACTTAACTGAGATGCTTCACAAGGGCCTTTACTTTTCCTCCATCAAAATTCATGCTTTAGCCATATCGGTTCATTATAATACATAACCCCCCCCCCCTCTTCTCTCATCCACTGCTGAAGCAATTCCTCAGAGCGGCCAAAAACGTAAGACCACCCAGGAGAGCCCCTTCTCCAGCCTGGGACCTTAACTTTGTATTGGAAAAGCTCACTCTACCTCCTTTTGAGCCCACTGCAAATGCAGAGTTGAAATTTCTTTCTTGGAAAACGGCTTTCCTTCTAGCCATCATTTCAGCATGAAGGGTGTCTGAATTACAGGCCCTCATGGCAGTGGAGCCTTTCATCATCTTTCATGCGGACAGGGTGTCCTTCATGCCCAAGGTGGTATCCAGTGTGGCCCTTAATTAGTCCATTCATTTGCCAACCTTCTTTTCTAATCCACTGAACAAAGGGGAACGAATACTGCACTCCTTGGATGTGCACAGACAACTTAGATTCTACTTGGACAGGACTAAACCTCTCAGGAAATCTGAATAGCTGCTGGTTGCATTTGCTGCAGGGGCAGAGGGGAAGGCCATTTCAAAGCAAACTATTTCTAAGTGGATAGGCCATTGCATTCATTTCGGCTATAAGCACCCTGGAAAACCTACCCCACAGGGGATACGACCACATTCAACCAGGGCTGCATCTACCTCTACAGCCTTCCTCAGAGGTGTCCCTACCAGTGACATCCTAGAAGCTGCTACCTGGAGTTCTGTACACACCTTCACCAAGCATTACCACTGCAGTCTTGCAGGGCCTTATAGCTGGTCCTAATGCTATCTAATTACCTCCTCCCATCTTTAGATTTGGGAATCTACCCAAATGTGATGACTGCAACAGTGAAACGCGAAGAACATAGTACAGTTGTGTACACTTACCATAAATGTAGATGTTAGAGTGTGTTCACTGTTGCAGTCCTGGTTAACCTTCCCCCAGCCCCATGACTTCTATTATGCCTCTATTATTAATATTCTACTATGCCTCTATTCTTGTTTACTATGCTTAAAGCTTTTTGGTGTATTTGCTTTTTTGTTGGAGGTGTAACCTTGTATATAATTGCTTCCCATTATGAGGGTACCTGACATCTGGGGCAAGAAAAACTGATGTAATGGTGTTGGCTGCATGCCTTATATACCCCTGACTACCTGACGTCATGGAAGATGAGACCGCAGCCGGTGCAGGACCCAAGACTTTGAGGGCTACTGCAAGCAGAATAACCCAAATGTGATGACTGCAACAGTGAATACACATCTGCATTTATGGTAAGTGTACACAACTGTACTTTCTCCTGACTGATACCTTTCAACAATGAGATCCCTTTGATGCTTTGTAAGCTCTCTGTGAACCAAGGCTTTTGCTGTAGCAGGCAACTAAGTAAATGTCAGGAAAATCCTACTAGAACAGCTGAACTTTATTTAGGGTTAATCAGTCTCTCTTTAATTGATGGCAGGTGTGTACCTAAGAAGACTGAATGCTGTAATTAAATCAAAAGGTGCTTCAACAAAGTATTAGATCTGATGTTGTAATCTTCATTCATTTCTTAATGATGGGTTATCAGTTCCGTCCTCTGAACCGAGCCGGCTAAATATCAAGCTTGCATCAGCCAAAAACTCTCGATCCAAGGTCCTATCCAGAATGCTCTGCTCCCTGTTTGCTCAGATCTCGTTTGCTGCGTTGCTGTACAGCCATGTCAAGCCACTCTCTTCAGCTAATTGTCTAATTTTTTGAAAGCTTTATATAGTGTTTCTACCTTAAAGTTTTTCAAACAGTTTCTGGTATTATTCTCCTACCCTATCGTATCCTTCAGACTCTCTTCCTTTGGTCTATTTCTCTTTATTACCATTTTCTTACCCTTCAGATAATTCTTCATTACCATTGTTGGTAATCCTTCTTCCCTTTATCATCTTACCCTTTTGGGTAGCCTTTCCACTTCTTTTTGGTACTGTTCTTTTCCACATCATTATGTCGGGTAAGAAAAGTAGTGTTGGTTTTAAGCAGTATAAGGATTGCAGCCGTAAGTTACCGCTTTCCGATGGCCATGAATTGTGTGTATAGTTGTAATGTCTCCCACCTTACTGTGGATCCCCCTTGTGGGATTTGTAGAAATTATTCGACCAGGACTCTTAACGAGAGAAAGAACAAATTAATCTTAAAAGGTCTTCTCAAATATCCTTTCTGTGAGGCTATTTCTGGGTTGGAGGGCTCACCCCCTCCTGCTAAACCCCGGAAGAGGCGTTCTTCCTCATGTAGGTCACTCACTTCATCTCCCCCTGGAGATCATAGGGAGTAGACTCCTAAGATGAAAATGACTACTGCTTCGGCGCTGCCATCTGTGACCCTATCGGCTCCAGGCTTAGCGCCACCCCAGCTGATTCTTGCTCCAGCCATGTCCTCCTTATCGACACCGGCAGCGGAGGTCCCAATGCAGACAATTACGGCTCCAACAGTTCTGTCGCAGCCCTTATAGGCACCATCCATGCAGGTGTACATTCCCCTTCGCCACCTTTGGTACAATCCCCTCCAGCCCCAAGTATGATGTTATTGTCCTGCACAGTGCAGACACTTTCGGCACCGACATGTTCTTCAGTGAAGTCCTTTAAGGCTCAGTCATGGTTACCGGTGCAGACACGTTCCTCGACTGCACCATACCCACCGTACTCTTCGGTTCAGACATCCTCTGATGTCCTTCAAGAAGGTAGCCAATATAGTCCTTTTTTAGAAAGGCCAGTATCGCCCTCCGGTTTGTCTGAGGTCGACCAAGAGCCTCTCTGAGCAAGCTGTGTTATGGCTTGTTGACCAGTTGGTTGTGGCCAGAGGTCTCTAAACAGTCCAAATCCATGTTCTCTCCTTCAGGTGAACGTATATCTCCTCAAACTCCAACGTACACTCCTTCTTCGACTTCCACTCAAGTATCGAAGCCCGTTACTCTGACAGCAGTTTTCCTTCCTCCAACTCCAATAGTGGGTCTTACTTTGGAACTGGAGTCGTCTTGTGGCCCTCTGTGCACTGGGCATCTGGCTGTTCTCTGGCCAGTGGCTGTGCTGTGGGAGACGGCGTTCTTGATTCCACACCGATTTTTCTATGGCACCCTCCAGGAATTCTCCGTCTTTAATGCTTCACAGTCCTTCTGAGATTCCTGGTCTGGGGGTAGGCTCGTCAGGGCGGGGTGTAACCCTGGATGTTCTTCATCTCACATTGCTGCAGTCCTTACATATGGGTAGTCCGCTGTCCTCGGTCGGCCCGAATACCAAAGTATTAGGCTGACGTCGGTCAAGGCGCTTAAAACTGACATCAGGACGTCAGGGTACAAAAGCGCATGACCGACGTCATTTCCTCAGTCTTTTTTGCCGCATGGTCCGATGCAGAAGCAGCGTTGCAAGTGCCGTTCGGCGTTCTGAAATTTTTCAATTCGAGTATCAGACCGAATCCAAGTTGGCTAAGTACCCCGTTGGGGATTATTTTGGTTTTTTCTTGCCTCAGTGTTTTACCGGATGTCAGAAAAAGTGAATAACTGTATTTCTTGTGTGAAACAGATACCGCATAGGGATTATCATTCTTTGTGCATTCCTTGTTTGGGGCCTGAGCACGACGTTATTGGGTGTCGCTTTTGTGCTAGGTTCAATAAACGCACTATTAAGCGAAGGTTGGATTGTGCTAGGCTGGTCTTTGGGAAGCGGTGCAATTATAATATGCCGTCGGATTCTCCGGCGCCCGCTTCTGTGAAGAAGCGCAAAGACAAAACAGTTAAACCCAGGCAAGATGAGTCGTCCATTCCGGACGCCGGTTCTTTAGAGGCTTCAGTGGAACCGGTGGTTCCGGCAGAGACTTCTCTGGAGTCTCAGGGGGAGACTTTGATTTTGCAGGAGGTGGTCTCTCAGGAGGCAGGTCAGGCTGAAGGGGCTTCCCAAGTTACTGTACTCCCCTCCCTTCCTAGGGTGGTTAGGCCTTCTCCTTCTGTTTCCAAGGCTTCTCCCAGAGGCAGGCCAGTTTCAGCTTCTGTTGGTGTCACTCCTGTTTCAGCAGGGTCTGTGCCTAAGAAGCACATGCTTAAAATGGCAGAAGATTTAATTACTCTGATTAGAGGTTCTTTGCCCCCTCCTGATAAGAGGCCTAGGGTGGAGCCAGAGTTGGGAAGTTTTGAGCAGGCTTTGGATATTTCAGAGTCTTCAGCTGAAGACTTGCAGGAGTATTCTCCTTATTCTGATTCTGATGCAGATGATTCCACTCCTTCTGCTTCTCCTCCAGAGGATTTTTCTTTTTCAGAGACGCTTCATTCTATGAGGGAACATTTTAAGTGGGAAGGTCAGGACTTCTCTGATTCTAGGAAAAGGCTTAGGGAGTTTTTGCTGTTACCCCAGCATAGGCCCTTGGCTATACCCCTGTTCTGGATGTTGTGGAAGATGTGTTTGCAGAGGCTTCACTTAATCCTGATTCTCTGCCTCCTGCTCCTGTTAAACCGGATAGGTATTACAGGGTGCCTGAGGCTCATAAATATCTTTATAAGAGTCCTAGGGCGGACCCAGAAACTATTAGTCAGGGACCTAAGGGTGTCAAGGCCTCTGTTGTAAAATATCCGGTTCCTCTAGATAAAGAAGCCAGAGCTTTGGATAGATGGGGAAAGAAGGTCTATACATCTTCTACCTTAGCTATGAGGGCTTTGAATTGCCAGTTTCATATGTTGAAATATCAAAACTTTCTTCTTTCTCAATTGAAGTCTAAGGTGGATGCTCTGGCGGAAGGCATTGAGTGTAAAGAGTTGCAAGATTTGGTGCATGTCTCTGAACAAGTGGGTAAGCATTCATTACAGTGTGGTTTTGATGCTGTGCAGGCCTCGTCTAGGGTGGCTGCCACTGGCTCAGTTCTTCGCAGGCACGCCTGGTTAAAGGATCAGAATTTATCTGACCATGTTAAGACAAGGATTTTGGATGCTCCTTTGCAGTCTGATGTGTTGTTTGGTTCACCTGTGGAATCAGTCTTGAAGAAAATGGAAGACAAGGCTAAGTCTATGCAGGCTGTTAAGGATTTTTTGCAAGTTCAGCCTCCAAGTTTAGTAGGAATTTGCCTGCTAAGGGGTGGACGTATCCTTCTTATGATTCTCAGTCTAGGGGTAGATCTAGATGTGGTAGGGGCAGAGCTCAGAGTTCTTTCAGGCCTAGAACAGGAGTTCACCTGCACAATCTTGGTGAGGGCAGGGGCCAGTCCTTTCGTAAACAGGCCCAATGACCTACTTTTTCAGCTGCCAGATCCTTCTTGCCTGGCAGCACCTTTGGGAGGAAGGTTAGCACTCTTCAAGGAAAATTGGATGTTGATTACCCAAGACAAATGGGTATTGGATATCATACACCAGGGTTACAGGTTTTATTTCCATACCTTGCCTCCTTTCAAAGGCATGCCGGACGTTCCTCCTCAGCAAAGACTAGAGGCTCGCAAGCAAATTTCTTTACTACTTCAAATAGGGGCCATACAAACGGTTCCTCTGCCAGAAGTGGGCCTAGGATTTTATTCTCGCCTGTTTCTAGTACCAAAGAAAGGAAACACGTGGAGACCAATTTTGGATTTATCCATCCTCAACACATATCTGGACATTCCCAAGTTCAAAATGTTAACGTTGTTACAGCTTTTACCTCTGCTGGGCAAAGATCACTGGATGGTGACTCTGGATCTCAAAGAGGCTTACCTTCATGTTCCTATCAGGCCCAGTTGCAGGAAGTATCTGCGTTTTCGGGCTGGGACTTCACGTTCTCTGCATTGCCCTTTGGCTTATCTACTGTGCCCAGAGTGTTCACGAAGGTTCTGGCTCCAGTGGTAGCTTTCTTCAGGCTAAGAGGAATACAGATCTATCCTTATTTGGACGATTGCCTGATACTGGCCCAAGAAAAGGACGAACTTCTTCATCATTTACAGTATGTGATGGCAGTGTTAAGATGCCTGGGGTATTCTGTGAACGAAATAAAGTCCAGTCTAGTACCCTCTCAGGACATGTGCTTTCTGGGTGTGAGACTGAATACAGCATCCCAGATGGCCTTTTTGACCCCGGACAAACAAAAGAATCTTTCTCTACTTCCACCAGTTGTCTCATCAGTCCAGGCTGACTGCAAGGACAGTCCTTCAAGCCTTGGGGTTCATGGCATCTTGTATTCTGGTACTTCCCAATGCCAAACTGCATATGAGGAAGCTACAATGGTATCTCAAGAATGTATGGACACAGCACTGCCAAGATTTGGACACTGTCATTCAAATAATACCTTGCATTCAAAAGGAATTTTTGTGGTGGGCTCTGGAATGTCACCTAAACAAGGGACTCTCTGTGACCCGGCCAGAGGCGAGTCAGATTTTAACGACAGATGCCTTAGACAAAGCTTGGGGAGCTCATCTAAATGGAAAATGGATACAAGACACGTGGCCTGCCAGACTTCAACATCTACATATCAACTTGAAGGAGATGTTAGCAGTCCAATTTGCATTGATAGCTTTCAAGGATTTACTTCTTCCAGGGCAGGTGTTGATTCAAACAGACAACACAACTGTCATGTGGTACATCAACAAGCAAGGGGAACGATTCTTATCCTCTATGCAGACAAGCAATGATTTTGTGGGAGACTGCTCTCAGTTTACAGCTAAATCTTCAGGCAAGGTTTCTGCCAGGAGCACAGAACTCCTTAGCAGATGTGTTGAGCAGACAAATTATGGATCCCCACGAGTGGAAATTGGATCCTCATGTATTCCAGAGGTTGACAGTGTTATGGGGAACTCCAGACATAGATCTGTTCGCTTCTCCACTAAATTACCAGCTGCCAAAGTTTTGCACAAAAAGGTTTCATCCCTCAGCTTGGAAAGTGGATGCTCTCTCATTCAATTGGAGCAATCTTCACGTGTATGCCTTTCCACCTCTGCCTCTCCTCCCAAAGGTACTGCTGAAGGTCAGACAGGACAAGCCAAACATGATTTTAATAGCTCCAGATTGGCCTCGACAGCACTGGTACCCATTACTGAGAAGTCTGGTACAGGAGCCTCCATGGCCTTTGCCTTCGATTCCTCACCTGCTGTCTCAGGAGAACGGTCATTTACTCAATGTCAAACTTCATTCTCTACATCTGACAGCCTGGCATATTCTGGTTTAAACCCTGGAGGGTCTCGGCTTCCTCAACAAGTTTTGAATGTTATTTTGGAGGCCAGAAGGCCTAGTACAAGGAAAGTTTACGCAGATAAATGGAGGAGATTTTTATTTTGGAGTACAGCAAAGGATTTTGATGTTTCTAAACCTAATTTAAGTGTGGCGCTTCAATACCTTACTGAGTTATTGGACAAAGGTTTGTCCTTCTCCTCTATAAAGGTTCATGCTGCAGCAATTTCTGCTCACTATGACTGTGACCCACCATTATTTTCTCAGCCTTTGTTTAAGCAATTCCTTAGAGGGGCAAAGAATATAAGACCCCACGTGAGCTCCTACTCCTGCTTGGGATCTCAATTTTGTGTTGGAGAAACTCACTCTACAACCTTTTGAGCCTGCAGCATCGGCAGAGTTGAAATATTTATCTTGGAAGACTGCTTTTTTGTTGGCCATTACCTCTGTAGAAGGGTTTCTGAATTACAGGCCCTTATGGCAGTTGAGCCTTTCTTAATTTTCCACAAGGATAGGGTGTCTTTGCGTACTAACCCTTCTTTTATGCCTAAAGTGGTTTCTAGTCTGGCTTTAAACCAAACTATTCATTTGCCTACTTTTTATGCAAACCCCCAAAATAAAGGGGAAAAGATTTTGCACACTTTGGATATTCACAGACAGTTGCGATATTATTTGAGCAGAACTAAAGGGTTCAGGCAGTCTCAGCAGTTGTTTGTTTCTTTTGCTTTGGGTTCTCAGGGCAAACCTGTTTCAAAACAAACTATTTCTAAGTGGATTGGTTTTTGTATTGCTTTCTGTTATTCCCATCATGGTAAGGAGATTCCAGCTGGGATTAGGCCTCATTCCACTAGGGCTACTGCCACTTCTGTAGCTTTTTTAAGGGGGGTGGCTACTAAAGATATTTTGGAAGCAGCTACTTGGAGTTCAGTGCATACTTTCTCTAAGCATTACCACCTTCCACTTTACTCTAAATCTAGGGCTGGATTTGCAACTGCAATTTTACAAGGCATGTTGGCAGCTCCTAATGCTTTATAGTTTTGCCATCCTCCCTTACCTCTGCTTTGGGATTCTACCCATATGTAAGGACTGCAGCAATGTGAGATGAAGAACATAGTACAGTTTTGTACCTACCATAAATGTAGATGTTCAAGATCCACATTGCTGCAGTCCAATTTACCCTCCTCCTTTCCCTCTGTTGTTGAAGGTGGTGGTGTGGTTTGTGTTGTACATATTGTAAATATGGTTAGTGCACGGGTGGTTGGTTGGGTTTTGCTGGTTTTTGGCTTTGGCCTGTCTTGTTAGGGCCTTCTGACATCTGGGGCAAGAAAAGACTGAGGAAATGACGTCGGTCATGCGCTTTTGTACCCTGACGTCCTGATGTCAGTTTTAAGCGCCTTGACCGACGTCAGCCTAATACTTTGGTATTCGGGCCGACCGAGGACAGCGGACTACCCATATGTAAGGACTGCAGCAATGTGGATCTTCGAACATCTACATTTATGGTAGGTACAAAACTGTACTTTCTGAGGTTGTCGTGCTCTGTTCCGGGCTCCCATACCTCCTTGAGCGGGCCAGCCTTTCAGGCCATGGAGAGGGCACTTGCCTCCACTGGTAAAACCCACATGTCTGAGTCTTGTCCCCCCTCTGTGCCACAACTCTCACAAGCCACAACCACCGGACACTGGGCACAAGGGCTTCAAGTTTCTCCTCCTCAGGAGACACCCTCTTTGCAGTCTTCCCCAGAACCTCTCACTGAGGAAGTAACCTGCAAAGCGTCGTGCAAGAGGACGCACATGGACTCCACTGAGGAGTCATTGACTGAAGATACGGACTTTGATGACAGGGAACGGTCCCCATGGTCACCCTCTGAGGTGTCCTTTGGTGACATCTTCGAGATCCTTGGACAAAGGGGTGACTGGAAGTCCTCTAATCCTTCCTCTGTGGAATCTGTTTTCCTGCAAGCCTTTCGTGCTCGGCCCTCTACCTCCTGGATTACCCCGCCGGCCAATGAGCTTGTCCAGCTCAACATCCAGCGTGCATGGAAGGCTCCTGAAACCCTGGAAGCAATACCACAGAGGCCTGATAAAATCTTATCGCCCCCAGTTGAGCCATCCCCATTGGTCACGAGGTCTTCTAGTAGATGCCATGGTGGTGGCGGCTGCAACTAAGAAGGATTTGGCAGAAGAGAGCCAAACTATTCATCCACCCAAGGAGGAGTCCCGGGCGATAGACAAGGGAAGCATGCGTTTGCTTCATTGATTTTCGCCATAAGGTCTTTGAACTGTTTGGCGCACTTTACCAGGCTCCAGAGGGATCTTATCAACCAACTCTCTGAAACCTTGGCACGAGCTGTTTCTGACTAGGTCCGTGACAATGGAGCTTCTCAGATAGCCACCCTAGAGTCCATTTCCAATTCTTCCATGCATCTTATTTCTCACGCAACGGAAGGAGCGGCTAGAGCGGCAGGCATAGGTATCGTCACCAGACAACATGCCTGGAAGTGCCTTTGTGGACTCCTTTAAGGCTTCCTTCATCAAGGCCGCTTCTTTGTTTGGCCCTAAAGTGAAAGATACACTCGCAAGGTGCGAACAAGATGGGCAAGACCCTATCTGTCGTTGGTGTCAAACACTCCACTCCTCAACAGTTCTACTCCAGAAATCAGAGGAGCAGAGATGATGTGGCACAGGAAATCATAGGGCTCTTTCTGTGACGCACGTGACTAGTTCTCCCCTGGAGTCAGACGGGGAAACTCCAATAGAAGACATCCCTTTTGTGGCAGAGGAGGTCCACAAAACCGGTGTTCCAGAGATTCTTTCTCTGGCCAACCCTGTCAGTGCTCCTGAAGCTTTGCCTGACTGCTCACCTCTGGAAGCAGTCGGGGGTTGTTTTTCCTTGTACCCCGCTGCCTGGTGAAATATAACTACCGACTCTTGGGTACAACAGAAAATATCCAGAGGCTATTGCATCTCCTTCCATCTTTGTCCAATCTTATCCATAGTATTACCCGACGTTCCACCCAGTCAAAGGGAAGCAGCAGCACATGAAATCCAAAAGCTGCTACAAAAAAAGAGTCATTCAGACGGTCCCCCCAGACCAGATAGGATCCGGTTTTTGCTAAAAATTCTTTAGTGCCAAAAAAACAGGGGACTGGAGACCAATTCTGGATCTTGGCACACTGAACAAATTTGTAAAAACAGAGAAATTCTGGATGGTCACGGTTCAGTCTTTCCTTCCTCTCCTGGAAGACAATGATTGGATGTGCTCTGTAGCTCTTCAAGATGCGTATTACCACATAAAAATGGACAAATGCTCAAGATACCTGCGCTTCCGCATAGGAGCGAGTCACTACCAATTTCGAGCTGTGCCCTTCGGTCTCTCTACAGCCGCCAGAGTGTTCACCAACTGCATGGCAGTGGTTATCGCTCACTTGCAACTGCAAGGATTCCAGGCATTTCCATATCTAGACGACTGGCTCCTCACCGTTCCCACCAAGCGTCTACTGGAAGAAGCCCTGCACTATACTCTCCTCACAACACAACACCTGGGTATCAGTATAAACTGGGAGAAGTCCAACACGACCCCAGCTCAGTCTTTGGAATTCATAGGGGTACTGTTGGACATGAGAAATTGCACAGCTTCTCTTCCGGACCACAGGCTTCAAAGAATAAGGCAGCAGGTCAGCTGCTGCTCTGTTACCACAAATCTCCCACTCGATCTATACTCCAACTCTTGGGGTCAATGGCAGCTTCGATCACCATTGTTCCTCTAGCCAGATTCCACATGAGGCTCCTTCAGTGGGTACTTCTCACCCAGTGGTACCCTCTACAACATCCTTTGTATTTTCAGATAACTGTAACTCGGAGATGCAAGCAAGATTTACTCTGGAAATCCCCAACAATGGTCTCACCCCTTCAGCCCCCATCAACTGAAAGCCATGGTGACCACGGACGCCTCCCTGACTGGGTTGGGGGGGGGGCTATGTCAGGGAAACTTGGTCAAAGGCACCTGGTCAGAGTCAGAGGCCCTTTTGCATATCAGCGTCCTGGAACTGAGGACTTGCTACTAGCTTTGCAAGCATTTCATTCTATCCTTCCGTCAGGGACTATTGCGATCCAGTCAGACATGTCAGTGGTCTGGTACATCAACAAGCAAGGGAGTACCAGATCTTACCTGTTATGCCGAGAGGCCTTGAGAATATGACAATGGGCAGTAGCTTCCAACTGCTTTCTAATTGCAACACGCACTCCTAGGAGCTCCAATGTGATAAGCGGACAAATTGAGCAGGTGCATTCTACAACCTTATGAGTGGTTCCTCAATCCTGTGATAGCGGCAAGAATCTTCAACTTCTAGGGCCAGCCTTGTTGCAACCTATTCGCCTCCCCAACCAACTACAAGTGCAGCAACTATTTTGCCCTGATCCCCCCTTGGGGACAGTCACCGAGAGACATTCTAGTCCACGCTTGGCCCTCGGGTCCACTTTTTGCTTATCCTTCTCTTCCCCTCATCTCCCAATTTCTGAAGAAAGCACAACAGCTGAAAAGCAAAGTGGTCCTCATTGTTCCATATTAGCCTTGACCAGTCTGGTTCCCCTTCCTCTGGCCTCACCTGCTAGATCAACCGTGGATCCTCAATCCATCCTCAGTGTTGATCTCCCATCCGCAGGGTCTGACTCGCCCCAGTCTTAACCCTGAAACTGACAGCTTGGTTTCTCCACTTCCAATGATTGCCAGGCAGGAAAACCTCTCGTCCCCTGTGCGCAATATTCTTATTGCATCTCATAAATCATCCAACAGACTAATCTATCTCAATAAATGGAAAAGGTTTTCTCTATGGACAGTGAATAAACAATTAGACCCCTTGTCAGCCCCAGTTTTGGTGGTTTTGGAGTACTTATCAGATTTTTTCCACTCTGGGGTGTCTGCCTCTGCTGTTCGTGTGCCATTTAGCTGCCATTTCAAATTTCCACATTGGTTTTCAGGATTCTTTGCTTATGTCACACAAACTTTCTTGAAGGGGGTTCTCTACTTAAAACCTCCCTTTAGAGAACCGGTGCCACCTTGGGATTTGGCCTTGGTTCTGCAAGCTCTAACAGCTTCCCCCTTTGAGCCAGCGTCTTCATGTGATGTGAAATATCTCTCTTGCAAAACTTTGTTTCTGATTGCAATCACATCGGCCAGATGCTTTTCAGAACTTCAAGCCTTGTGCATCAAACCTCCCTATCTTATCTTCCATGAGGATAGGGTATCACTGAGAACTAATTCTTGCTTTTTACCAAAAGTGGTGTCAGAGCTGTCTGTCATCCAATCTATTGACCTTCCAGTATTCTTTCCTAACCAGTCTAACAAGGGAGAGTATTGCTTGCACTCCTTGGATGTTCATAGGCAAATACGATTTTATCTGGACAAAACAAAATCTACGTGTAAAGCAGACCAACTATTCCTGGCTTTTTCTGGACCAAGACAAGGTCATCCCGTCTCAAAAGTTACATTGGCTTCGTGATTGAGAAATTGTATTACCTTTATCTACAACAAAAAATGTCACCTTGCCTCACAAAGTGAAAGCACATTTTACAAGGTCTATGGCAACTTCAGCAGCTTTCCATGCTAAGGCTTCCCTCAATGATATTTGCTCAGCTGCGACTTGGGCCAAGCCTCATACCTTTATTCTTCATTACAAATTGGATTTGGCCTCCACAGGTACGGCTTCTTTTGACTCCATGGTGCACAGGAATGTCCTTCCATGAGGGCCACCCAGGGATACAGGTAGCTGTGGACTCTGTCCCATCAGTAAGGAATGAATGAAGAGCAACAACATCAGATAAAGAAGTTATGTCTTACCAAAACATTCTGTCTGTTGTTGATCTTCATTCATTCATTACTTTCCACTCTCCATCCCCCTCCGGAGGTTCCTGGTTGATCTCATATACTCCTTTATTGTAGGTCTGTTATGACCAGAGATAGCCTCTACTTTTGTCTGTCAACTTGCAAACTCGATCTGAGTTAACAGGGAGCAGAGCATTCTGGGTAGGACCTTGGCTCGAGAGTTTTTGGCTGATGCAAGCTTGATACTTGGCTAGCTCGGTTCCGAGGACTGATCCGATAACCCATCAGTAATGAATAAACAAAGATCAACAACACAGATGGAATGTTATGGTAAGACATAACTTATTTTTTAAGGGTGTGCGCACACAACAAAGTATTAGTTTAATGGTGTGCACACTTATGCAACCAGCTTATCGTACATTTTTTATTTTTTATATTTTTTCTCCTAACATATTTGTTTTTCAATTGAATTGTACAGGTTATAGGTCACATTAAAGGTGGGAAAAGTTTTGAAATTATTTATTGTGGTCTCATTTTTTTATATCACAAAAGCCTGGCATTTTAACAGGGGTGTGTACACTTCTTATATCCACTGTGTGTGTGTGTGTGTGTGTGTGTGTGTGTGTGTGTGTGTGTGTGTGTGTGTGTGTGTGTATATATAAATGTGCTGAAGTTAGGCTAAACTTTCATAGCTCGACACTAAAAACATTGACCACAAAACACCAAAAAAATAAAAGTTGGCACTGTCCCTCCTCTGAGCCAGTGATCAGAGCCTCAATCCTCACCACTGACACTGGTAAGGAAAGTTCATGGTGAGAAAAATAGACACGCATAGTATTTTCAGATGAAGTTCTGTACACCTAGTACAGTTTCTGTTACGAACACACAGGGAATGCATACACCAGTCCTGGGGCTGGGCTTTCTCTTTTGGCCCCGAGTAAGACTCCACTGACCAGTACAGAGCCGAGTCCTTAGCTGGGTATTCCAAACCATGTTTTCCACCTTGTCTGTAAAATCAGTGCTTTGTGTCCCTGTTCAAAGTAGCCGTTTCTCACACTCTCTCTGAGATTTGGATTTTCACAAACAGCTGGGAAAGGCTAGCACAGCTCACCTGCTCTGACACCTCCACCCAGACAATAAGGTAGATTTACTGGCACCAGAACACCCGAAGCCAGCTACTTTAAGGCTCTTACAAGGGTACCCCGTTACACTTAGTAATGTTAACCACACTGCATTTTTACTATTTATATAAGTAAGCCTTTCAGGAATGTGGAGCCACAGTGCCACTAAATAAATTTAAGTACTCGCAAAGGTTAAATATTTTGTAAAAGAGCAGCCATGATGAAAGGTTTAGGTATATTTAATACAAAGAAAACATGAAAATACTGAATGTCTGTTTACAATAAATACCAGAGTTTCATTCACATTAATTATTAAAAAACACCAATGGAAAGACGCAGACAGATACAGAAGAAATGCATGTAACTAATTATGTGATAGTGTTCAATCTCGCCGTTTGTTCTTACACATGGGTTCGGAGCCGATCCTCGGCTCCGTGTCGGCCGCTTGCAAGCTCTGCATCGAGAAGAAGCTCGAGACAATCTAATACCCACAATCCCCCTCTGCCTTTACCTCAGATCTAGTTTGCCGCTGCTGCGTTCGCATTGCTGGGAGCTAGCTCGAGCATCTTCAGATAAGATATAACTTATTTTTTTTGTTATATTTTAGAAAAAGTTGTTCTAAAAGTACCTTTTGGTATACTTAGTGTATGTGTGTGTGTAGGTAGAATTTCTCGGTACCGTTAAATTTAATTTATCTGGTTAGAGTTTTTCGGGGCCTACTACCCCCTTCTTAAATTTGACAACCGGACTGACATACCCATCGGATTTGACTTGTTTACATTGGATTTGTCTTTTATACTGGACTTGACTTTTCTCTCTACTGTAAAATGTCTGACAAAATTAAATCAGGCTTTAAACGTTGTCAGTGTGGCCAAAAAATGTCAGTTACTGACAACCATAGTTCCTGTGTCTACTGCCTTGGCCCTCTCCACTTACAAGAGGACTGTTCAATTTGTCACTCTTTTAGTGGGAGGGTCATGACAGATAGACGCAGGAAACTCATGGACAGAGGGTTGTTAAAACCTTCCTTTCAGGAGGCTCTGGATGCTTCAGACCAGGCATCCAAATCCTCGAAGGAATCGAAGACGTCGGAGCCCAAGTCATCGGCTCCGAGCTCTTCGAGTAAAGTTAGATCACCGGTTCCACAGACTTCGGGGCCGAGTGTTCAACTGGTGTCGGTTCCTGAGCCTCGAGTCTTGGAACCGGTGATGGAGCTCTCTCCCTCGACTTTATTGAGGTCGGCTCCGTCTTTGGTTCCTTCGACCCGTTCTTCTAAGCTCTCCGATGTCGATGTGGATCGTGTGGTGCAGAAGTTATTGGAGCATTCGGCCCTATCCAAACTTATTTCAGTTTCCACCCAGTTGGTGTCGAAACTTGAAGGCCTCCCATTGTCTCCATCCATTCCTCCTCCGAGACCTATCGAGTCTTTGGAGCCGGAAGAGGTTGATCTTCTGATTGTGGAGCCCTCGGGTCCAGAACCGTCCTTCTCTCGGTCTGTTCCTCTCACCTCGACTCCGTCGGACCGCAGAGTCTCGAGCCGACGATCTGTCCTTGGTTCCGGGGCCGAGAGTCAAACCGACGTTTCGGTTCCGACCCTTCCCCTCGGGGCCTCGGCGCGGATCGATTCGGCTCCGTCCTCGGGGTCGATGCCTTCGGTGCCTGTTTCGGGGATTCTTCCCATTTCTTCGGAACCGGGAGATTCTTCGACTCGGGCCCCGGGGGCTTTCGATCTGATGAGGAAGGTGTTGTCTACCCAGACAACCACATCAGTAGAAGCAACCTCTCCTCCCCATAAAGGGCCGTTATCCTCCTCTGCACCCACGGCCACATCCAAGCGTCGAGCACCGGTGTCTCAGCCACCCCTGGAGGTGCCCCTCTTCCTCGGAGGCTTCTTGGATGCTCCCACGAAGAAGTCCCTAGGAAAAGATTGTGTAAGAGGAGACACTTGGATTCTCCACAAGAATCCTTGACATCCGATACGGACTTAGATGAGTCAGAAGGGTCCCCTAAGTCACCTTCAGAAGATGTCTCTTTTCTGACATATTGGAGATCCTGAAACAGAGGTGACTGGCAGTCCCTCCCCCCTTCTGAGGATGAGTCAGTCTTGCTGAAGGCATTCGGTGCTCGCCCTTCTTCCTCCTGGGTCACTCCGCCCTTCGAATTAATGGAACTTATTGCTCGAAGGGCGTGGGAGGCTCCTGACACAGTGGAACCAGTCCCAAGGAAACCCAATAAGTATATCACTGCACCCCAGGACAAGACTTACTTAACAAAAGGAGTTCCAGTGGACGCTATGGTGGTGGCAGCGGCCACGAAAAAGGAGATGTCGGAATCTTCCTCATCTGTCCATCCCCTAATAAAGATTCTAGGACTATGGACAGGTATGGGAAGCGCATTTTTAGTTCAGCGGCTTTTTCCATGCGATCCCTGAACTATTTGACCCACTTTACACGACTACAGAGGGATCTAGTCAAAGAGTTGGGAGATACCCTCCAGGTTACTACAGATGCTGCTGTCTCAGAGAAAGTGACAGCGCAACTTAATACCCTTACATCCATTGTGAACTCGTCCATGAGGCTGATCTCTTACGCAGCCGAAGGTTCGAGTAGGGTAGCAGCTACAGCGATTGCTCTTCGCAGACAATCCTGGATGCGCTTATGTTCATTTGCGGAAGCCTTCAAGTCTTCCTTTACTAACGCCCCATTTGACGGTGCCACTCTCTTTGGCCCCAAAGTAAAGGAGACCCTTACCCGGTGTGAGCAGGAGGGAAAGACTCTGTCTGCTGTCGGAGTCAGTTTTTCCACCCCAACCAGACCGTACCCCAAAGGGCAACGTGGTGGAAAAATGTGGTTTCGAAAACCCCAAGGATCTTTCCCAGGCACACAGGGTGATGCCCCTTCTAGAGGCAGAGGAGGGGGCAGAGGTGGAAGACGCCACCCTGGCGGCAGAGGGGGTCCGCAGAATCAAGGTGACAGGGATACACTCCCTGGTAAATCTTTCCAGCACTCCTGAGAGGAGGCCCGACTGTCCTGCTCTGGAGGCAGTCGGGGGTCGCTTAGCTTTATACCCTCAGGCCTGGCAAAACATAACTACAGACAAGTGGGTAAAAAGCGTGGTTACCAGAGGTTACAATATACCCTTTCTATCCCATCCCATTCCAAAGAAAAGACTCCCAGATGTACCGCCCCATCTGCGAGAGCCAGCAGCTATAGAAATTTCAAAGCTGCTAGAAAAAAGTCATCCAACCAGTCCCAGCGGACCAGCAAGGATTCTGGACTTACTCAAGGTTCTTTTTAGTTCCAAAGAAAACAGGGGACTGGAGGCCCATTCTGGACCTAAGCGACCTCAATACCTTCGTCAAGAAAGAAAAGTTCCGAATGGTCACGCTTCAATCGATCCTTCCATTCTTACAGAAGGACGACTGGATGTGCTCAATAGATCTGAAGGATGCATACTACCACATCAAAATGGTCAGGGCATCCAGAGATCATTTGCGCTTCCGGCTGGGTGCCAATCACTTTCAATTTCGAGCCCTGCCCTTTGGTCTGACCTCAGCCCCCAGGGTCTTCACCAAATGCATGGCAGTGGTAGCGTCTCACTTGAGACGCCAAGGATTCTAGGTGTTTCCGTATCTGGACGACTGGCTCCTCTCTGCCACCACCCAGCGTCAACTAGTACAGGCCAGAGACTATACTCTTCAACTGTGTATTCACCTAGGAATTTCCGTAAACTTCGGAAAATCCTTACTACAGCCATCACAAAGTATCTTATTCATAGGAGCGGAATTAGATACACATCAGTTAATTCTAAGACTTCCTCCAGAAAGGATACTTTCACTTCAGTCTCACATACGTCTTCTTCTCTTGTCCAGGAAATCCCCAGCAAAACTGGTACTGAAGGTTTTGGGACTCATGTCGGCTTCTCTTATTGCAATACCCTTGGGAAGACTGCACATGAGAGTCCTACAATGGCTACTGTTTGCGCAATGGTCGTTCCAACAACTACCTCTAACACACGAGTTTCTCATAACGAACACATGCAAAACACACCTAAACTGGTGGCTCCAAACGTGCAACCTTTCCAAGGGGAGACCATTTGTGCTACCCACGCCTACAGTTACGGTGACCACGGACGCTTCCCTGATAGGGTGGGGGGGCATCTTTCAGGGACAGACAGTCCAAGGCGAATGGACCAATTTAGAGTACAATCTGCACATCAATGTTCTAGAGTTGAGGGCAGTGTTTCTAGCGTTGCAACACTTTGCTCCCCTTCTTCCTCTGGGAACTATTGCAGTTCAGACGGACAACATGTCGGTAGTCTGGTACATAAACAAGCAAGGGGGAACCAAGTCCTATCAGCTATGCAGAGAGGCCATGAGAATCTGGCAATGGGCGGAGTCCACGGGTCGCTTTCTGATAGCAACGCACATCCCGGGGTCATCCAACGTCATAGCCGACAGGCTGAGCAGAGCAATTCTGTTACCGCACGAGTGGTCCCTAAAACAGTCAGTTGCGAGACAGATTTTTCGTACGTGCGGCCAGCCGTCCTGCGATCTGTTTGCGTCTCCAATGAACGCCAAATGCAGGAGCTACTTTGCCCTATTACCCCTCCAGGGGAAGTCCCCAGGGACGCACTGATTCACGATTGGCCCCGGGACTCCTGTACGCATTTCCTCCCTTCCCCCTGATATCAAAGTTTCTCCAGAAAGCCAGAAACCTACACAGGACAATAATCCTCATTGCCCCATTCTGGCCTCGTCAAATTTGGTTCCCCTTCCTGATGACACACTGCATTCGGGGACCCTGGATCCTGGACCCAGAGCCAGATCTATTGACTCACTCGTCAGGGGCTCCCCATCCCACGCTCTTGTCCCTCCATCTAGCAGCTTGGCTGCTCCAGTTCCCAACTTAGCCAGGTCTGATCTTCTTTCGCCTGCAGTTCAGAATATATTAGTGGCTTCTCATAAAGCTTCCACTACTAAAACATATTCTAGTAAATGGAAGCGATTTGTATTCTGGGCGAATACACAGCAATTGGATCCTTTTATAGCTCCTTTGAATAAAATATTAGAGTTTTTAACAGACTTGTTCCATCAGGGTGCTTCTCCTGCCACATTAAGAGTTCAGTTGGCTGCCATTTCTAATTTCCATGTGGAAGAATGTGGGGCTCCTGTTATGGCCCACAGACTTTGTAAAGCCTTTTTAAAAGGGGCTTTTCATATTAGACCACCAATTAGATCTCCCACGTCACCTTGGAGTCTAAATTTATTGTTATCTAAATTAATGTTGCCCCTTTGAACCAGCCTCCTCTTGCCCATTGAAATTTTTGTCTTGGAAGACTCTCTTTTGGTAGCCATTACATCCGCTAGGCGAGTATCTGAACTTCAAGCTCTCTCCATTAAGCACCCTTATTTGATCTTTCACTCTGACAGAGTTTCTCTTCGAACTAATTCATCCTTCCTTCTTAAAGTTTGTTCTATTAATAATATTAATCAGTCCATTGAATTACCCACCTTCTTCAAGAATCACTCCAACAAAATGGAGTATATGTTGCACAAATTAGATGTTCACAGACAACTAAGGTTTTACTTGGATAGAACAAAAGATCACAGAAAAACTGATCAACTTTTTGTAGCCTTTGCTGATAATAGGAAAGGAGTAGTGGTTACCAAAAGAACTCTTTCTAAGTGGTTAACGGATTGTATCATCTATGTCTATGATTCTTCAAATCAAACTCTTTTGCACAAACCCAAAGGACAGTCCACAAGGTCAGTGTCTACATCCCTGGCTCATGCAGCCCGCCTACCACTAGACGCTATTTGTGCGGCTGCTACTTGGTCTAAGCCACATACATTCATTTCTCATTATAAGGTAGACAAGGTTTCTAGGGACAGGGCAACCTTTGGTTCCACTGTGCTCAAGAACGCCCTTCCGTGAGTTCCTCAGGAACAAGGAGCTAGGACGCTACCCATGTGTAAGAACAACGGCGAGATTGAACACTATCACATATAGAAGTTATGTCCTTACCATAACGTTCCATGTGGAGTGTTCATCTCACCTTTGTTCTTACATTCCCACCCTCCCCCTTAGGAAGAACGTTCAGTTTTTGGTGCCTGGCCTGGGGCATTCTGCTTCTGCTTTGCAGTTGTTGTGTATATAGTTGACATGTATATATATGTGTATGTGTCTATATATATATATATATATATATATATATATATATATATATATATATATATATATATATAGACTCTTAGTTCTGTGCATATGTGATGTAAGCATGAGTGTGCTCTCTCTGGCTACTGGTTTGCTTGCAAACTAGATCTGAGGTAAAGGCAGAGGGGGATTGTGGGTATTAGATTGTCTCGAGCTTCTTCTCGATGCAGAGCTTGCAAGCGGCCGACACGGAGCCGAGGATCGGCTCCGAACCCATGTGTAAGAACAAAGGCGAGATGAACACTCCACATGGAACGTTATGGTAAGGACATAACTTCTATTTACTGTATTTTTCAAACTGACTGAAGAATTACTGATGTCCTTCTATTCTCATGTTGCAGTATTCATAACTCTTGGGTTAGCCTCCGGCTAGCAACTCAAATGTCCAGCCAGTATTCAAAAGCTTTAGTGACTGTAAGGTATGTGGGATGTCTGACATTGGCCGTAGGGTGCGTGGACCATAAGTGACATTTGCACGTACCTTCCTCAGAACTTCTCTGCTGCCAGTCGAACATCATCTCATCCTGCCATTTCTGCCTTCAGATCCTGCGATTTAAAGTTAAGTACCTTGTTCTTTTTTTTATTTTTTATTTATTTATTTTTTTGGTCATTGCATGCCTGCCCAGGTTCATGTCATCCACAAAGGAAAGTGTAGGTGTGGATGTCAGATCCCACGTAAGGAAGCACATAACCTGTGGCTGTTTGGCCTAGGGCCCAACCATGACCAATTGTCCTGCACGATTTGTCAGGCCTTTGTCCCAAAGAATCTTTGCAGCCGTCTGCACACTCTTAATATCTGTCTAGAGAACCAATGCCTCAAACATCTCACTCTTGTGGTGTAAGGGCTGTCTGACCATACTGTCGAGCCACCAAAAAAAGAAGGCCAGAGTTTCTGGGCCTGAGCTTAATGCTGCACCTCTTCCACCTGACGGTCTCTCTGTGGTAGAGGTACACCTGGAGGAATGTATGGAACCAGCCGACTGTGGTATAGCTAGTACTGTTTCAGAGGCTGCAAAACCAATGTCTGAAAGAATGTCCGTTGAGGTAATGTAGATGTGGGATGCTGATGATGAGGGGGAACCTCGAGGATGTCCAGATCAGTCCTGCTACCGTTAGTGAGGCTTCTGAACCTAGGCCCTCTTTAGGGCATATGCCCTCCAGGCCCATTTCTTCTTTAAAAAAGAAACAGAAAACCAAACATGCAATTCCACCTCCTGAGAGCTTGTCTGATTGGCAGACTTTCTCTGTATTTGTTCAATGCCTTTATGGCCCTTAGGCCTTCCCCTGGCTGCCCCTGTTGTAATCAGCCCTAGGCCTCAGACTGTAGAACCTCTTGCAGTAGAGGCAGAAGACTCTTCAGATTCCTCTTCAGATAATTCTCTGTCTTATGCTTCACAAATCCTTTCCCTTCTAGGGTATGCCTCCTCAGAGGAGAACTTCACTGAGGCAGATTCCCCTGGAGAGAACCTTACCTTTGGGGAAACCATCTCTCGGATGTTTGAGTATTTCAAATGGGACCCCACAGAAATGTCTTAAGTCCAAAAGAGGTTTTAGGGATTTCTACAAATGGATACCCCTTCACCTTCTGCCATTCCACCAGTTCTACCAGCCTTCTTAGATGCCTTTTCTACAACTTCTAAAAATCCTGAATCCTAACCCCCTGCTCCTAGAAGGCCTGACAGATTTTATTAGGTCTCAGAAGGGGCAACATTTCTAGCAAAATGCCATGTTGCAGATCCTGGTACCATTTCTGTCTCTGCAGGCAAATCTTCCAGACTGCTACCCTCTACCTTTGTCTTTATTATTGATAAGGACAGCAAAACTATGGCGAAAATTGGCAAGGTGTATACCTCTGCCATTTTGGCATTTAGGGCCATCATCTACCAGGCACTTGTGTCTAAGTACTCTCTGGCCCTTTTGATTCATGCTTCAGAGGTTTTGGATAATTTCCCTGATTTGTCCACAAAGTCACAGATCTCTAACCTGATCTCCTTGTTACTCACAAGTGACAAGACACTTAATCAAATGCAGTTATGATGCTGCAGAGGCCCTGGCCAGATCTGCAGCTGCTACCAAAGTGTTCAGAAGGTACTCTTGGTTGAGGCTCCAACCCTTATCTGACAATATCAGAGCTAAACGCCTAGATGCTCCCCTGGACAATACTTCCTTGTTTGGGGCCCATGTGGCAGAACTTTTCAGAACCCTTCAACAGAAGGGGAAGGAACTACAGGACTTGAAGCGTTTGTGTCACCATTTCCTAAATTCCACAGAAATTATCCTACTAAAGCCCAGTTTATTAGAAAACATTTTGTTCCTCCTCCTACTAGGGGCAAAAAAAAGTTCCAAAAAGCAGCAGCCACCTTCAGGCCTGCCCAGACACCAACCCAGAAACCTCAGTTTCTCCTCCTCCCCCTCCAGGTCCTATACCCCTTTCCCAGAGACTCTGTCATGGTCTCTCTTTCTGGAAAAGCATTACCTCAGACAAGTGGGTCTGTTCAGTTATAGAAAGAGGTTAGTTCATGACTTGGGCCATTCATCCACTCTTGAGGCATCCCACAGCCACCAAAGGACCAGCTGCCCTATTCTATCCAGTATTGGACAGCCTCCTCTCTCAACGGACTATCCAACCAATTCCTGCTTCAAAAAAGTGAAGGGGCTTTTACTCCAGACTTTTCTGGTCCCAATAAAGGATAGCCCATGGAGATCCATCCTGGATCTCTCTCACCTCAATCTTTTTCCTAAAGTACTCACCTTCTGGATGCTCATGCTTCAGTCTCTATTTCCACTGCTAATGCCTCAGGCATTTTTCGCCACTTTGGACATTAGAGATGTCTACCTGCATATCCCAGTCTGGCCCAAGAACAGAAAGTACTTGAGCTTCTCTGTGGGTTTCTCGCATTTTCAATTCTCTGCTTTACCCTTTGGACTATCTACTGCTCCAAGGGTATTCACCAAGTGACTGGCTGCAGTAGTAGTCCATCACAGGGTCCTAGGGATGCAGATTTTCCCCTACCTGGATGACTGTTTGATCCAGGCAGATTGTTACAGTACCCTCCAGAACCATCTCCAGACAGTCATTTCTGTTCTGCAGTCAGAGTTTCATCATCTGCTTCACCAGATCCAGCCTAAACCCCCTCCCAGGAAAAAGTCTTCCTGGGGAGCAGAATCAGGACAGACATGATGGTATTTATCCCACCCCAAAAGGTGGAAAGCCTAAAGGAATATGTGTTGTCTGTCATTCATGCCCCTGCAGTGACAGCAAGAGAATAAATCAGACTCTTGAGGCATATGGTTCTGCAGTCCCCATGTTGCCACTGGCAAGACTGCACATGGGGAAACTTCAGTGGTACCTGAAGTCCACATGGACCCAACACTCCCACCCCTTGGACCACACCATTCCTATCCTCCCATGCATAAGGAGGGAGATCCTTTGATGGGTGGATCAAGTCTCTTTGAACCCAGGACTTCCCTTAAACCCCCCCCCCCCAACTCCAGTCCAGGAAATGTACTCAGGTGCTTCAGACCTGGGTTGGGGAGCTGTTGTGGGCAGCTTGAAGGTGCAGTACACATGGACAGGCTTCTTCAGGAGAGAGCACATCAACATCAGAGAGATGAGTGCTCTCATCTTTGCACTGAGGGTCTTCCAACATATTCAAAAACAAGGACCCCTGAAATTGTTCATGAACAACACTACTGTTCTTTGGTATGTGAACAAACAGGGGGAACAAGATCATACTTGGTATGCAGACTTGCACTCCAGGCCTGTTGGCGGTCCAGCATGGAGATCATTCTGCAGGCTTTCTATATCACCTCAGCTCAGAACACTCAGCCGGACATCTTGAGCAGGTCCATGTCACAATCCCACGAATGAATGCTACACAGGGATGTGTTTCTGGGCCTAGTCCACAGGTGGGGTATGCCACAAATAGATCTGTTTGCCTCCCCTCTGAACAGACAACTTCCACGTTTTGTACCAGGGCACCCAGCCCCCTAGCGGGGGCGACGAATGCCCTATCTCATGGAAGGGAATGTTTCTATACACATCCCCCCTTCCATCTCTTGCAAAAAGTCCTAATGAAAATTCAGCAGGACAAACCAAAAATCTTGTTGGTGACCCTCTCTTGGCCAAGACAGCACTGGTTCCCCCGCCTCCTGCATTTAGGCAGGGGCAATCATCATAAGTTAACTCAGAGTGGACCTACTCACTTAGGACAAGGGATTCCTAATCCATCCCCACTTGGAATCTCTGAGCCTAACCGTGTGGGTGATCATTTTGATCCCTTTCAGACACCTTTACTCTGATGACATGCTACTCTGAGGACATGCTAAATGCCCTGCAGGAAGCCAGGAAACCCAATACTAGGAGATCCTATCTGTCCAAGTGGAAAATGTTCTCCATTTGGTGTCTAAAAGACAGTGAAAAAAAGAATAAATGGCACACCAAAACAAGCCAAGAAAACACTGTTAAGTGCCAAAACTGTAGGAGAAACAGTCCGAGGCAATGTCTAAGGCTTTATTCAATACTCCACAAAAAACTCAGTATAGCACATAACATGAACGCCATTAACCAAACTGCGTTTTCGTCTCAACAAAGTGACTTCATCAGATAACCAGTAAATCCATCATTAAACTTTTAAATACTCATTAAATACAAAATATTTTAAGCTTAGAGGAGATATTGATATCAAATGTATGGAAATTATTCAGAGGAAATTTAAAAAATTAGAACGTGACACCGAAGAATATTCAAAAGGTGTTAGTTACCCAAAGCCACGTGTTGCAGGATTTTTGAAGAATCTTTATGGAAATAAAAATAATAATTTTAGTGGTAATGATGAAAATTTTAGTGACGATAACCAGTATCAAGAAGGGGTTCATTCTCTTGATGAATTCCCGTCCCTCCGTAGATCTGAAAGGTTGATGGGCAAACCTGGATATCAAGTAACAAATTTTCCATGGAGGGGGGGAGAAGGGGGAGAGGGAGATATTAAGTGATACCCCTCCTATTATTTATGAAGAAAACAGTGAAATCCAGATTAACGGTGCTAAACATATTTTTAATTAATTTAGTATTTACAATTTTAGTAATATTTTATTAGAAAAGGAACATTTTAGCCTGCTATCAAAAGGTTTTAAATTTATTCCATACAAAAAGATGGAACTTACTCAGTCCCTGTTGGACATTAAATTATTTTTAAGGAAAGTCAATTTAGAGTTAATATTGCCCCCTAATGTAGATGAAAGTAAGCAGAGTTTGAGACAAAGAACCATATATAACCCCCCTTCATCCACAATTAAAAAATTTGGAAAAAATTATGGAAAAGGAATTAAGGAGCATGTATAAGAAAGTCAGATTTAGGTCTAATTTGAGTATAAAAGAAAATGATTTACTTAAAATATTGAGAGTTAATAATATTAGAATTATGAAACCTGACAAAGGGGAGGGGTAGTAATTATGGATAATATTGAGTACGAAGGAAAAATGAACAACATTTTAAGGAATGAAGAGGGATATATTAATGCATCTAAAGTTAATATTGCCTACAATAAAATTGACATTTTTTTGAAAGATATGTTGTATGAAGGACTTTAAGATCAAAAAGTATTTTGTTTTTTAAAAGTGGATAAACTCAGGATACCCACAATTTTTGGAATTCCCAAAACCCATAAAAACGAGGAAGATCCCCCCCCCGAGACCCATTGTCTCGACGGGGGGTTCTAAAACACGTCCCCTTGCTAAATATGTAGATACTAAGTTGAAAGGTTTTTGGACCAAGAAAAAATTTATTTTAAAAGATTCCTGGGACCTTCTTAAGGTTATTACTGATGAGATTTATTGTGATGATTTACTATTTGTTACCATATATACTGATTTATTTTCTAGTATTCCGCACACTAATGGGATGGAAATGTTTGAAGAAGTGATGTTTCAGGATTACATTTTACCCCACAATGACAAAATTGTATGTGTTGCACTCATGGATATGGTTCTTAAAACATTTTAATGGAGAATTTTATAAACAGGTTCAAGGAGTTGCAGTGGGAGCGGCTTCTGCCCCCACGTATGCCAACCTTGTTTTGGCTAATTGGGAAGAACAAAATATTCTTAATTCCAAATATAGGACTTGGAAGCTGTATCGGAGGTTTTTGGACGATATATTTATTTTTTGGACAGGGGGCAATGAGAAGTTGGAGGAATTCAAAACTTATTTGGGTGACACCACCGATTTTTGAAATTTACTTTTAATGTTTCTAAGGAATGCCTTCCGTTTTTGAATGTAGAAGTTTATAAGTCAAATGGAAGGTTTGAAACCAAAATATACGTTTTGCAACTCCTTTTTACACTGAGTGCACATCCACATTTTTGTAAAAAAAACATTGTGAAAGGTCAGTTTGTAAGGGGAAGTCGTATGACCACCCTAGCTTGTGATTTTTGGACTGAATGTAATTTATTAGAAAAAATGTTTTTGGAGAGGGGTTATCCCCAGGAATTTATTTATAAAATGAAATAAGTTATCGAGGGAAGAAAATCTAGATTCAAACCTATCTGTGGAAACAACATACAGGTTAATTTTGATATAGCATCAGTAGTTGAACTTGAACCCCCCCCCCATTATAGACAAGCCTTGGTGTTGGAATATAATGCTTTTAACAATAATATTACCAAAAAAATAGTTCAAAGGGAATGGCATCGATTTACAGGGTTGACTGTTTTGGACAAAATAAATGGACTTCCTTGTAAGATAGTATATAAGAATTCACAGACTTTCAAAAATCTATTAGAGTATAGGGCCTCTGGGAAGCCCAATAGGTCAAGAAAAGGGACATATAAAAGTGGGCACTGCCCACAGTGTGTTAATATTATTAACACTGATAGAATTTATTTAGAAAGTAGACACAGAAGGATAGAAAGTGGAGATTATTTTAACTGTGAGACTAAGGGGATAGTCTATTTAGGGGTATGTTCAGAATGTAATTCCTTTTATGTTGGTAAATCAGAAAGGTTGTTACGAAGGATTTATGAAAACAAATATGAGATTTCAACCAGAAAAGAATCTAATGCCCAGTATAAACATACTAACCTCTGCCCCAATGCTAAATTTTATTTTATGGTATTGGAACAAGTTAAGAAAGATGTAAGGGGTGGTTTATGGGAACAGAGGTTAGAATATAGAGAACTATGGTGGCAAGTTACCCTTGATGCTGGTTCCCCACCGGGGCTTAATTATTATATTTCAGTTGTGCCACTTTTAAAATTGATATCAGTGAAAATATAAAAACTGATTTGCAATAAATATTTTATCCAGCAGATGGCAGGCTATGCTTATTTCTAACTATTCCTATTTTAAACTAGTTAAGTTTTAGTAATAATAATAAACTATTTAAATAATTATTTTTTATAAGGTTTTACATCATTAATTTTAGGTGTTCAGGTAAAACTACATTTTCAGATTGTTTAATCTTGCATAAAATTTTGTCAGCTTATAACACAGTATTTATTATGTATTTTAATCAATGAAAAGTTTAGGTACTGTTTTTTTAAGTAATTGTTTAATGGAGGAATGTATGTGATTGGTTGTTTTGTATTTAATGAGTTTTAAAAGTTTAATGATGGATTTACTGGTTATCTGATGAAGTCACTTTTTTGAGACGAAAACGCAGTTTGGTTAATGGCGTTCATGTTGTGTGCTATACTGAGTTTTTTGTGGAGTATTGAATAAAGCCTTTGCCATCGCCTCGGACTGTTTCTCCTACAGTTTTGGCACTTTACAGTGTTTTCTTGGTCTAAAAAGACTGCGAAACCCATTTCAAGGAGAGGTCCCCTTGGTGCTGTGTTATCTGTGTGAATTGTTGCAGGCAGGGTCAGCACCTTGCTGCTATTTCTGCTTGTATGTCTGCTGACCCTCCACTTGCTTCTAGACTTCAAGTGAAGTTATTCCCAAAAGGAGTTCTACACCTTAAGTCCCCTAAGAGGCAAGCTCTACCGCCATGGGACCTGAACTTTTTGTTAGAGAAGCTCACATTTACCCTATTTGAGCCAGCTGCTACAGCCCTTCTAATGTACTGCACTTGGAAAACTGTGCTTTTGGTGGCCCTGACATCAGCCTGGAGAGTGTCAGCTTTAGGCCCTCATGGTCACCCCACCCTTTTTAATCTTCCACAAGGATAGGGTAACCCTATGGACTAACCAGTCATTTAGATCTTTGGTTGTGTTAGATTTGGTCATAGGAGCATTGGTTGTATGATATTATGTCTTCCAAACCAAATGTGGATGTTCCCAGAGTGTTCCGTGAGGACTCCACCTCTGCCATGGGGGCATTTGGTGGTTTAGGGTCCTTAGCTAGATCCCAGAGATCGATAGAATATTATTTAAATGCCTCACAAAGTTTGAATGCAATGAAAAATAATCGGTCTGTAAGCCCTAATATAAGCCAAAATTTAGGACATTTTACAGATTTATATTTTTAACGAACGAACAAAACGTGCAGTAAATCCTTTTCTCACTGTGGGACATGCAATGAATGTTGTTCCTGCAGATAAGAGAGATATGTGTGACAAATTTGAAAAGTTGGAAAAGGAAACAAGAGTGCACTAACATCATGGCTTACAGAGATATATTGATCTTAACATTACATCAAGGGGGCTTTTATTAAAAATCCGAGCACTCCATTCAATGAAACCTGCACCACAGATAAACAGTTTAAAGAGCGGTGGATAGCCACTTCATATAAATGTCTAATGGAGTGGTTGTATATTCTGCTTGAAAGAGATCGAGTGAAGCAAAAAAAATTGAAATATGAACTATGTCCGGTGAAATTTCCAACTCTTTGGGTGCGGGGAATACAAAAAATATAATGGATAAAATTAGTGGTAAGTTGAGTGCCTTGGAAGCTGATCTAATAGAATACAAAAAACTATACTACAAAGAGATATTGATGATTATGAGAATGGGAGGGCCTTTGCGGGTTCACCCAATCAGAAACGGAGAAGTAATCAGTGTAAGCACGGAGGTTTTAAAAGATCCCATTCTGTTTCATTTGCTTCCTCTGGGAGAGAAAGCCATGATGACTTGCGGTTAAGCAGTGAAGCGGATTTTCCAGCATTACCTTTACCACAACAAGCGGAGGAACACTAATGTCATTTTCGCTGTAATGAGGGACAACAACAGGGACAAAAACGGAGCAGGAATAACCCTAATGGGATGAACAGAAAGGACTTTGGACAATTTAATAGTAAGAGAACAAAATGGTACTGATGTTCTGAATAATGAGATGAACATGGTTATAAATTTGTCTAATTGCATTTAACGACAGAACAACCTGCAGTATTAAATCTAGGGTTAACATTTATCCCCACGGTTATCCCCAGAAGTCGTGTATTGCAAGTAGAAAATTTTAAGTTAGTACTCAAAATATATTTGAAAGTGTTTTTTAAAAACAATTTGAATAGTTATATTGAATGTTCAGAAGAATAAAAACTTTCATCTGAGGAATTACACATGTTATGAAGATGGAGGAATTATATAACGTAAATTAAGTTGATGTGTGCTGTAAGTTGGATATATCCAGCATTCCTTTCTCTAGTAAGTTTATTCCCCGCCTTCAAAATGAAAATATTGCTCATCTTAGTTCTATGGTTAAATTTGAAGGTGAAAATATCTGTAATAATTTAAAATGTAACAGAAGAGACATACAATACAATTTAACATTAAGGAATGGAAGGCTCTACAAGATTTAAGCAACAGGAAAGATCTAATAATTAAACCAGCCGATTAAAGGTAATAAAATTGTAATAATGAATATATTACAGTATTATAATATGCATATGAAACATTTGAAGGATCAGAAAGTGTATGAAATAAGTGGGATTGAACAATATGAAAAAGTCAAAATGAAATTTGGAGAACTTATGGAAAAAGGTGTACGCTCAGGATATCTATGTAAGGAAGATGTAGAGAAAACATTTTTAAATAGTAATAGTGGGTTAATAAGCAAAAAACTGCAAAGGAGAACACGTTGTGACAAACCACAATAAGCACGTTAGCGTAAAAAACAATTTAATCTCCGCTTTCATCAATACAGACTTCTTCAGAAATACAAATCATGCTAAGCATTACAATATTTAAATACTTCAAGGACCAATCAAATGCAGTTTAAAAGTAATTAGTAATTAAGACACAATCATGAAATACAAACATATAAAAGGGGCAATACTTTGAAACATTAATCATTATTTGAACTACTTTTTAACATACACCCTACGATCTTATAAAAAAAAAACATTTTATATTTATGGCATTATTTAAGCCAGGCGGCTGGTCTGCTTTTAATTTTATCTGCCATCTGGCTTCTTTTCGTTCTAAATAATTTTTGAAATTGCCTCCTCTTAAATTCAAATGACCCTCTTCTAGGATAGAGAACAAACATTTTTTATAATTATGACAGACAATGCTATGCCTATATAAAGCATTGTTCTGATCTTTGTTTTTATGTCATATGTATGTTCTCTGATCCTAGTTAGTAAACATCTAGTGGTCATGCCAACATAAAAAGAGGGGCATGAAATACAAGTGGCAATGTATATCACCCCAACACTTTTACAAGAAAAATAATCCAACACTGGTATGGTGTAATTAAGGTGGGATAAATTTATAAAAGGTCCCACTGATATATATCTACACATATTGCATGTCTGACATTTGTACATGCCCTTAGTTCAGTTGTTGACAGTTTCAAAGTATCACTATCTCTACCCTTTTCAAATAAGCTCTTCAAATAGAAAGCTAGGGCGTTCACCCACACTTACACAATTCTCGATTACCTTTTACTATCTTCCAGTTGTTTAATATGATGCTCCTAATAACTGGTACATCACTAGTTATTGACAAATTAAAACATGTTTGTCATCACATGGTATTTGCTTGGTGACCAGCACCAGAGCTTTAGTAAGAATAGGTGGATACTTTTCTATTCTACCATTCCATACATATTTAATTTGTTCATCCAGCCATAGCAGAAAACAAAACTCAAAAAAACACAAACTGAAAACTAATGAGCAAAAAACTGCAAAGCTGAACACGTTGCGACAAACCACAATAAGTACTTCAGCGTAAAAAACAATTTAATCTCCGCTTTCATCAATACAGACTTCCTCAGAAATACAAATCATGCTAAACATTACAATATTTAAATAGTTCAAGGACCAATCAAATGCAGTTTAGAAGTAATTCGTAATTAAGACACAATTATGGAATGCAAACATATAAAAGGGGCAATACTTCGAGACATTAATCATTATTTGAACTACTTTTTAACATACAGCCTACGATCTTTTAAAAAACAATTTATATTTATGGCATCATTTAAGCCAGGCGGCTGGTCTGCTTTTAATTTTATCTGCCATCTGGCTTCTTTTTGTTCTAAATAATTTTTGAAATTGCCTCCTCTTAAATTCAAATGAACCCTGTTCTAGGATTATTTTTCTTGTAAAAGTGTTGGGGTGATACACATTGCCACTTGTATTTCGTGCCCCTCTTTTTATGTTGGCATGACCACTAGACGTTTATTAACTAGGATCAGAGAACATATATATGACATACAAAACAAAGATCAGAACAATGCCTAGGCATAGCATTGTCTATCATAATTATAAAAAATTTTTGTTCTCGATCCTAGAACAGGGTCATTTTTAGAACATATGAGGAACGTTAAGAATCAAAATGAGGAAAAAGTTATTTCTGCACATTTCAAAGTTGCACATAAAAGTAATCATTTATTATTGCTGGGTACCATTTTGGAACAAAAATGAGAAATATGAAAATGAATTGTTATTAAAAGAAAACTTTTATATAACGAGTCTCTATTTTAAAGTACAACACACTAGCCCCTGCGGGGCTCAACAATGCAGTAAATTTGAGGCGTTTGCTTTAAAAAAGATTTTATTCTGTTTTAATTAATTGTTTAATTTAATTAGATAATGGAAACTTAATTGAAATTGGAATATATATAGGGAGCTTGACTGTAAGACGTTTTGTATTCTGTAAAGGTGGTCACACCGAGGTGCTCGCCTAAAACAGTTTTTTGGATAACGTTTTCCTGCTGCTGTTCCTGTTGATTAACGCATTTGGATTGTTTGGTTGTGTTAGATTTAACCAGTCATTTATGCCTAAGGTGGTAAATGGGTTGTCCCTGAACCAGTGTATCCACTTCCCCACTTTTTTCCCACAACCCCAGAATGACAGTGAAAGAGTCCTGCATTCCCTTGATGTTCATAGACAACTAAGATTCTACCTAGACAAGACCAAATCCCTCAGGAGATTAGAGCAGCTGTTCGTCTCCTTTCAACCCAGGGCTCTGGAAAAAAGCTGTGACAAAGCGGACTGTTTCTACCTGGATTTCCAAAGTCATCTCCTTTTATTATACCTACCATAGCAAACACTTGGACTCTTAAAATAAAAGCCCATTCCACTAGGGCCATGGCCTCCTCTGGAGCACTTTTCAAAGGGCTGAACACTGTTTATGTTCCAGAAGCGGCCACCTGAACATCTGTCCATACCTCCACAAAACACTAGAAAGTGGATTACACCTCCAGATCTTGAGCAGGTTTTGCGTGGGCAGTCTTGCATGGATTTTTTGAAAATAGTTCTAAACCACCCTCTTCTTTTTTTTGAGCTATGGCACTCACCCAAAGGGTTATGAATGCTGCAACTTGAGAAAAGAAGGACATAGAATAGTTTGTGTAAAATCTTACCATAATTGTAGGTGTCCTTCTCTTTCCTGTTATAGTATTCTAGCCCACTCTCCTACCCCCTGGAAAAGAAAAAAAAAAAGCTTTGCTGGGTGATTCTGGACTTGTGCAGCTGTCCTAGTAGTGGGGTTTGATTGGGGCATTCAGTTCTTGGGAAGGTACGTGCAGACGTCACTTTTATGGCCCACGCACCCTACGGCCAATGTGAGATGTCCCACGTACCTTGCAGTGACTAAAGCTTTTGTATACTGGTTGGACATTCAGGTCTCTAGGCGGAGGCTAACCCAAAGGTTATGAATACTGCAACATGGAAGAGAAGGACATCTATGGTTATGGTAAGATTTTTACACAACTATTCTTTCCCTAGTTACTTACTAAAGCAAAGCAAGATGAAAGTGGATGAGTGTCTCTTGTCAGGTTCAAAAATGTGTGCACATGTAACATCTCCCACTAGTATTCAAATAGTTTCATTGCTGGCTGCAGAATGACATCGCATCCAGTCACCTGACTCTATGGTTCCCAGACTACGCTCTCACTAGAAATTGAGCCAGGATCTGGCACTGATGTGTCAAAACTCACACACAGAACTTTAGCTAAGGTTTATTATAGCATCTGGAAACTGTAAAACAGTTCCAGCACTTCCACCCTTCCTGCAGGGACTAACAAGCCACTCTCTGCTGCATTCAGACCTGTGAGATAAAAATCTTTATGGCCTTAACCAAGTCACTGAATTTTAGGCTATTTTTCTTAAGGTTAGCTGGGCTGAGCTTAACCTCTTCCCTTCCAGTATCCTCTGTTAAAATATATACAGTTCATCAGTTATAACAATACAGTCTGACATACATATGTATTCCTTCTGTCCAGCAGGACCCAGTGTTGATACATTTATCAAATACGTTTTTAACACAAACATCTATGCAAGTCAGTTTGATATTCAAATGACATGTAATTCTTTACAAAACTCCAGCTAATTGTGCTGGCATATGTTACACATGCACTGCCCTACTCCTTCTGGCACAGCTGGCACTACCTCACATCTCTTCCGTCCTTTGAAGACTCGAGCTAGTTTTTCTAGTGACACTGGAATAATGTTGCTTCAGAGAAATGAGCCTGTCTGGAAACGCATTAGCCCATACCCTGTCTTGAGAGCCCATCTGCATTGGCATTGATGACCCCACTATAGTGCTGCACTGTTATATCATATGCCTGCAACCCTAGACTCCACCCTAATAATTTGGCATTTTGCTGGCTGGCTCCATGTAGCCATGTTAAGGGATTGTAGTCTGTAACCACAGTGAATTTCTTTCCATACAGATAGGGCTGAAGTTTTTGCAGTGACCATACCATGGCTAGACATTGTTTTTCTACTGCTGCATAACATTCCTCCTTGAGTTGAGTCTGTGGTTGAGAAATACAAAAGGGCGCTCTTCTCCCTCAGAGGAATCATGGCATCTACCTGCACAACAAATTCTTTGCTCTAATCTGGACTGGCTAGCACTGGGGCCCTTCCAAAGCCTCTTTAAACTTTTGGAGTGCCTGCAGGTTGGGGTCCACACAACCTTATCTGGCTTGTTTTTCCTTGTCCGGGTTGTTAGGGGAGCAGCTATTGTACTGTGATTGGGAACAAACTTTCTATAATACCCAGCTGTCCCCAAGAATGTCCTCACCTGCTTTTTGGTAATGGGCAGGCCATGCCTGAATAGCTTCCACTTTGGCAGGTTCTAGCCTGATGTTACCACTCCCATACCTGACTCTTACTGGGCTTAATGGTAAACCCTGCCCTTTGCAGTCTACCCAGGACCTTTCTGACATGCCAAAGATGATCTTGCCAGGAATAGTTGTAGATAGCAAGAACGTCCAGGTAAGCAAGAGGACAGTCTCCTGTTAGCATGTGATCTACCAGCTTCTGGAAAGTCGCTAGGGCATTTTTCATCCCAGAGGGTATTTTCGTGAACTCGTATCATCTGAAAGGAGTCACAAAGGCTGACCTCTGTCTAGCGGTGGTGTCAAGGGCACCTGCCAGTAGCCCTTGGTCCAATTAGTAGTGGTCAGATACTTAGCCCCCACCCAGCTGCTCTAAAGCTTCATCTGTTGTAGTCATGGAGTAAGCATCTGACTCGGTGCAACTTAGTTTTCTGTAGTCCACACAGCCTAGTAATGCCATCCTTCTTTGGTATCAGCATCACTGGAGAGGCCCAAGGTCTCACTTCCGATATTTCCTGTATGTTCTCTTTCAGGTTGTCTGCATCTCTTAGACACCCTGTAAGGGGCCTGCCTGATAGTTGATTGGGGTCATGTATCCACATGGTGCTGCACCATGTGGGTGCAGCCAGGTTTCCTAGTAAACACGTCCCAAACTCCTGCAACACTGCTTGGATTTCTCGAAACCGGGTAGGGGATAGCAGCTGGGATCACCCTCGGACGACTCCTGCCACCCACTGCATATACTCAACACAAAGACCTAAGGTTTCATGATGCTAACATGGTACAGTTTGTGCCTGTCTAGCAGTTTTACCAAGTAGTCAACATCACTGACTTTCCTTGCCACATTGAAGGATCCTTCTCAAGCTGCCTGCAGCTTGTTGTCTGACAGAAAAGAGCACCATAACCTGCTTTCCCAGAGAATACTCTTGGGCTCGACTATTCCTGTCAAACCAGATGTTTTTCTGCTGTTGGGCTCCTGCCAAGTCCTGTTGAGCCAAGGCTATGAACTTCCTAAGCCTTATCCTGAGGTTTAGGATATATATCACAACAGACTCCTTGTGAGATTCACTCTCTCCTTCCCACTCCTCATGAATCGGGTCCAAAGACCCCTTCAACCTATGCCCATACAGAAACTAAAAGGATGACAAACCTGTGGATTCCTGGGGTACCTCTCTGTATGCAAACAGCATATGGGGCACGTTTGTCCTACTCTCTCTCAAACTAGTCTGCAAAGGCTTGTAGCATGGTTTTCAGTTTAATCACTCCACATGACCATTAGTCTTGGGGTGGTAGGCGTTAGTCTTTAGGTGCTTCACCCCATAGTGCCCCCACAGTAGAGCCAGTAGGTCTGACATGAAATTGGCACCTCATTCAGTACTGATCAGCAGATAGGGATCACCTTCAGGCTCGCTGCTACAGGGTAACTCCCCCATTGAAGTAGCCACATCACCAGCCCCAACTTCAGGTGTGGGGTGTCTGTCTCCTAACTGGATGCACATAAGGTGCTGCATTATCAAACTCATTCCTTATCAAGACATCTGCAAGGATATTCTCAAACACATGTACTTGCTTGCTTCCTTATCCATCCTCCAGGTATTTGGAATGGGGTCTCACCTAACGCTCTGACTGGAGTGGACTGCCCAAGCAAGTACTGCTCTTCTTTAACTACTGCATGCTTTGAGATGATTGTCAGAGGCTGTGTCTGTCTTGGCAGTGGCCTGTTTTCCATCCACTAAGATAGGATACAAATGCTGGTGATGCTTTGGTACCCCTGTTGTCTCCACACAGCTTACCACTGGCATGCTGTTACTTCCACTTGCTGGCGCCCTCACCTTTTGATGTCCTTCATGGATGCATCTGCAGTCATAACAACTGGGTTGTCCTGTCGTCAGGCAGCCCTTCAGTCGGCCGGATTCCAAAGTCCGGGTCCGGCTTCGGCTGATGTCGCACTTCACCCGACGTCATCTCTGTTGGTCTTCGGGTATAAAGGCATCAGCCGACGCCATTTTCCTCAGTCTTTCTTGCCGCATGGCGCCCGAAGCAGAAGCTGTTCGCAAGTGCCGGTCGGTCGGATCCAGAGATTACTTCTACCGAATACTACTCAAGACTTCTAAAGCTAAGTACCCGTTGGGGACTCTTTCTTGCCTCAACCGATGTCAGAAAAAGTTAATAATTGTTTAACCTGTGGGAAACAAATACCTCATAAAGATTTCCACTCTTATTGTCTGCCTTGTTTAGGCCCAGCCCACGACGTAGCAGCCTGTTCGCCTGTGCTTCTTTCAACCGACGAACGCTTAGGCGCCGGTCGGAGTTTGCAGAACAGTTTTTCGGTTCTGATTTTGCGTACACTATGCCGCCGGATCCTCCGACTACCCAATCTGCCAAAAACGCAAAGATAAAGACCGACACTCGCGGTCCGCGGTTTCGCCGAAACCATGGTTAAGCAAACATGAGTGTCTCGGTTTCGCTGAAACCGAGAAAACTGATCAAAGTACAGCTGAAACTATCTCTGCAACTGAGGCCCCTGCTACCACTCTTGAATCGGCCTCAGAAATTTTATCCACTACGGTGGTTGCCACTGACTTATCAGACACCATTCCCTTGGATGTCTCTACCCCAGCACGTGGTGCTGCTAGGCCTCCAGCAGCCATGTCCATTAAGGCCTTCGCCAGGGCTAAAGCAGCCAAGACTACTAAAACAGTGCCTGTTAAACCCCTACAACCAGGCCCTCTTCTAGTTCTCAAATGCTTACTTTGGCAGAAGATTTAATTTCATTAATTAGAGGATCTCAATCTCACCCAGACAGGGCCTCTCAGCCCCCAGAGAAGAGACCTAGGGCAGAGCCCCCTGAGCCAGTGTCCTCTGATGATTCTGCTGATGAATCAGACATAACTGACCAGCCAGAGGCTCCTTTCTCCAATTTTGAAGATTATGATGCTGAAGAATCCATTCCAGCTGCTTCCCCACCAGAAGAATTCTCCTTTGGGGAAACCTTGCATGCCATGCGAGAGCAGTTCCAATGGCAGCAACAGGATTTTTCAGACTCCAGAAAAAGACTTAGGACCTTTCTGCACCTTCCACAGCACAGGCCCTTAGCTATACCCCCTGTTCTCTCTGTGGTGGATGATGCTTTCAATGATGTCTGCTCCGCTCCAGATTCTTTACCCCCAGCCCCTGCCAAACCAGACAGATTTTACAGGGTGCCAGATACTCATCACCACCTTACAAGGCCCCTCTTGCAGACCCCGAAACTATATCCCAGGGTCCCAAGGCAGTAGCTGCGACCATAGCTAAAAACCCTATTCCTTCTGAAAGGGAAGCAAGGTCATTAGACAGATGGGGTAAAAAGGTCTACACTTCAGCTACTCTTTCAGCTAGAGCTTTAAATTGTCAGTTTCACATGATACAATACCAAGAGTTTATGCTTGATCAGTTAACTAAAAAGCTAACCACTGATGAATCTCTTGATAAGAAATATGTATTAGAAATGGTAAATAACATACAACAGGTTAGTAACCATTCCTTAAAATGTGGCTATGATGCACTGGAGGCTTCATTTAGATCAGCCATGACTGGCACAGTGATAAGAAGGCATGCATGGCTAAAGGAGCAAGCTTTACCGGATCATGTTAAAGCTAAGTTGCTAGATGCTCCTATGGATAAGACAAGTTTGTTTGGTACACCTGCCCAGCAGGTTATGAAGAAAATGGAAGAAAAGGCAAAATCTGTTCAAACGGTTAAAGATTTCTTGCAGGTTCAACCCCCAAGGTTTAGCAGGAACTGGCCTGCCAAAAATTGGTCCTTTCCTGACTCCACAAGATCTCAAAGGGGCAGGAATAGACGTTCCAGAGGCAGAAACCAATCCAGAGGAGTTGCCTACAGAGGACGACAGTGGCAAGGTAACAACAGAGGCACAGACACAACCACTGCCACTACATCAACACAACCACAGTGACTTAACCCTAAATCCGCCTACCAGGGAACAAATAGCAGCTCCCCTAGGCGGAAAGTTAACCTTATTTTCAAAGAACTGGCACTACATAACAAAAGACAAGTGGATTTTGCAAACCATAGATCAAGGTTACCGGTTCCACTTCCACACTTTACCAGTCAAAAGAGGAATGCCAAATCTACCTCCAAATCAAAAAACAGAGGCTCTACAACAGATAATGGAGTTAGCAAACATGAGAGCTGTGGAAAGAGTGCCAACAGCAGAGCAAGGAAAGGGGTTCTACTCCAGACTATTCCTAGTTCCAAGAAAGGAAAAAAGTTGGAGACCAATTCTCGACCTGTCCACCTTAAATACATACATCATTGTCCCAAAATTCAAAATGCTGACCCTACAGCAACTTCTTCCCATGCTGGGCAAGGAGTGTTGGCTGGTAACTCTAGATCTCAAGGAGGCATACCTGCACGTCCCCATTCGACCAATCTGCAGAAGATACCTCAGATTTCTTGCAGGATCAGAGCACTATCAATTCTCAGCATTGCCCTTTGGCTTATCTACTGCGCCCAGAGTATTCACAAAATGCCTGGCATCAGTAATCGCCCATTGCAGACTACAGGGAATTCAAATTTACCCATACCTGGACGACTGCCTGCTACAAGGGGACAACAAAAGCAAGCTGACAACAGATTTACAAAGGGTCATTTACTTGCTACAAGCACTGGGATACACAGTCAATTTACAAAAGTCAAGGCTGATACCATCCCAAACAAGGACATTCTTGGGCGGAATTGGACACAGTAAAACAAATGGCATTCCTAACTACAGAAAAACAAAAGAACTCCCTCTTTACTTCTTGGCACTAACAAAACTGAACAAGTTAACAGCAAGAAAAGTACTGCAGGCCTTGGGCTTCATGGCATCATGCATAATCTTGGTCCCATTTGCCAGACTACATATGAGAAAACTACAGTGGTACCTAAAGAATTTATGGTCCCAACACAGACACAGCCTAGAAACAGAAATCCCACTAATTCCATGCTTAAAACAGGAGTTCCTATGGTGGGCTCAGGCATGCCAGTCAAACCCAGGCCTACCCTTTCGCAGATGTCAAGCAAGCCAGACCATCACAACAGACGCTTCAGACCTAGGATGGGGGGCCCACATGCTGGACAAATGCGTGCAAGGATTGTGGACACAGGATCAACTTCACCTGCACATCAACCTAAAAGAAATGCTGGCAGTAAAACTGGCAATCCAAAAGTTCAGACCATTTCTCAAAGAGGGCCAGTTGATAAGGACAGACAACACCACAGTCATGTGGTACATCAACAAACAGGGAGGCACTCATTCATACTCCCTATGCAGAATGACTTTGGAGCTGTGGACCCTGGCACTCAGCTACAACATCCAGTTACAGGCAATATTTGTACCGGAAAAGAAAATACTCTAGCAGACATATTAAGCAGAACCACATCGGATGCCCACGAATGGAAGCTGCACCCGGACATCTTCAAGACCATCTCAAAGAAATGGGGAATGCCTCAGATAGATCTATTCGCATCACCTCTCAATCACCAGCTCAAAAATTCTGCACAAGGACATTCCACCCACTAGCATGGAAAGTGGATTCGCTCTCCTTCAGCTGGAAAGGCCTAACAGCATATGCATTCCCACCTCTTCCCTTGATACACAAAGTACTACTAAAAATCAAGGAAGAACGCCCAAGGATAATCCTGATAGCTCCAAACTGGCCAAGACAACACTGGTACTCACTGCTGAGGAGCATGTCTCGAACAATATGTGGCCAATACCCTGATGCCTTTGATGTTAACTCAGAGCAATTACAGCATCATACATCCAAACCTAAAACGCTTGCAACTGACTGCATGGAACATCACATAGCAGCAGCTAATCCAGAACTTTCCCAAAGAGTTAAAGACATTATTCTTGAAGCACGCAGACCTTCAACAAGAAGGAACTATGCTGGAAAATGGAAAAGGTTTGTCATTTGGAGTACTGAAAGAGGAAAAGATGTGTCAAACATAGATATGCCTAACATTCTGGAGTATCTGGCGAACTTCTTCATTCAGGCCTGTCCTACTCCTCCATCAAGATACATGCATCAGCTATTTCAGCAGAATACAGCTTTGATCCACCTGTTTTTTCGCACCCTTTGCTCAGGCAGTTCCTCAGAGGAATCAAGAATGTAAAACCTCCAAGGAAACCACCATTACCAGCTTGGGACTTAAACTTTGTGCTAGAAAAGTTGACACTATCACCCTTTGAACCAGCAGCAACAGCAGACCTACAACACCTGTCATGGAAAACTGCTTTCCTACTGGCAATTACTTCAGCAAGGAGGGTTTCAGAACTACAGGCCTTAATGGCAGTGCAACCCTTCCTAATCTTCCACCAAGATAGAGTGTCCATGAGGACTAATCCTACATTTATGCCTAAGGTGGTATCCAGAGTGTCTTTAAACCAGGCAATCCACCTACCTACCTTCTTTCCCAACCCACAAAACAGAGGCGAAAGAATACTGCATACCTTGGATGTACATAGACAGCTACGCTACTACTTGGACAGAACAAAAAGTAGCAGAAAGACTGACCAACTTTTTGTAGCCTACGCAACAGGAAGGGAAGGAAAGGCTATTTCCAAACAGACAATCTCCAAATGGATAGGAAATTGCATACGATTCTGTTACTCCTTCCATGGAAAACCAATTCCACAGAACATAAGACCTCATTCTACAAGGGCAACAGCCACTACCACAGCCTTCTTACGAGGAGTGGCAACCAAAGACATTATTGAGGCGGCTACTTGGACCTCCGTGCATACATTTGCCAAGCATTATAATTTGCCTCTATATTCCAGATCCCGAGCAGGGTTTGCCACTGCTGTACTGCAAGGGATCCTAAACACACCGTAATCTACTTTTATCCTCCTCCCCTAGTTGGCTATGGTATTCTACCCAGTTGTTATGACTGCAGATGCATTCATGAAGGACATAGTACAGTTTTGTACCTACCATAAATGTAGATGTCCGAACTGGATAGCATCTGCAGTCAGGATTACCCTCCTCCTTCCCCTCTGTGGTACTCCTAGGGTGTTTACCCTCCTAGTAGCTAGCTGGTGGGGAGAAGTCTTTTATGATGTATTTGTTTGTATATATGTACATACATGCTTATTTTTGTGTTTACCTCTATCTTTTTGGAAACATTGGCATCTATCCAAATTTTAGCCTTCAAGAGGGCTACTGGCATCTGGGGCAAGAAACACTGAGGAAAATGGCGTCGGCTGATGCCTTTATACCCGAAGACCAACAGAGATGACGTCGGGTGAAGTGCGACATCAGCCGAAGCCGGACCCGGACTTTGGAATCCGGCCGACTGAAGGGCTGCCTGACGACAGGACAACCCAGTTGTTATGACTGCAGATGCTATCCAGTTCGGACATCTACATTTATGGTAGGTACAAAACTGTACTTTCCTCACCTTGCTTCATTGGACATTTGTATAGTACATGGCTCCTCTGGTTACATTTAAAACATCTAAACCCTGATCCTGGACATGTACCTAAAATAGTGGCTTCCTCTTTTACTGGTAGACTCTGTTGGGGTGGCTTAGGCTGCCCACCATGGGTTCCCTTATATCCATGTGCAGCACTGGGTAGTCCCTTCTTGTGCAGTGGTGCCCTGCTTGCTAATTAGAGATCCTCTATTCTCCCCTGTTCATCTGCAGAGTTGCACTCGTGGCCTTCCAGCCAGATTCTCATGCTCTCAGGCAAAGTACTAAGGGTTATTCCCTCACCAAAAGGTTTGCCGGCCTTTCGAAAGTGTTGACCTGACACCCACTCACCCACCTATGAAACTCAAGTGTTTAGCTGAGCAATGTAATCACATGCACTTTTGTTTGCCCTGTGTCTATGCTCACAAAATTTATTTCTGTAAGCTTCAGGTGTTAACTTTAAAACATTCCAGTAACCATTGTTTAACCTTGTCATAATTTAAACAATCAGTATCAGACAATTTCGAAACAGCAGTTACAGCTTTACCATGGAGTAAGGGGGTCAGGAACCATACCTAGAGCCCTTGGTCAACATCACGCTGTTTACAAACTCTTTCAAATAAACTATCAAAGTAATCGCCTATTGTATACTGTGGAAGAAATTTACTGACCTTTATTGCTTCTGAGATTCAGTTATTCCCTTCCTCATTACCTCCATGTTCCTGTCGAAGAGTCCGCATCTCCCTCTCATGTTGACACTGTTTTTCATTTTCTTCGGCCTCCAAACACTGCAGTCTTTGCCGATACTAATTCCATATGTTTTGCCTGTAGTTCAAGTCTCTAACTCCAGACTGTTTTTTAAGGCTGTCTTTCTGGTTGCTGGTCTGTGCTGCAGCTGCAACTGAGGCTGAAGTCATTTCTTCTTTAGTCAGTATGGCATGCACCAGTCCTTTGGATTTGCACACCTTAGTCAGCTGGTTCACTGTCAGCTCCAGACAAGTGACAAGTTGAGTACCTCCGGGTTCAGTCCTGGGACCGCTCTTGTTTGGCATCTACTTCTCTGAAGTACAGGCCAACACTAAGGGACTCTGGCTAACAAAGTTCGCAGATGACTGCAAACTGGGAGCCATTATTGAATCCCCAAATGATGTGGATACTCTACAAAATGGCTTACAGAAACAGATGCTTGGTGCCAGAGCCATGGTCTCAAGCTCATTGCCAAGAAATGTATAGATGTCCTTCAAGGGTGCATCTGCAGTCCTAACATATGGGTTGTCCTGCCTCAGGCAGCCCTTCGGTCGGCCGGATTCCAAAGTCTGGGTCTGGCCTCGGCTGATGTCGCACTTCACCCAACGTCACAGCTGCTGGGGTATAAAGGCATCAGCCAACGCCATTTTCCTCAGTCTTTCTTTCCGCGTGGTGCCCGAAGCAGAAGCTGTTCGCAAGTGCCGGTCGGTCAGATCCAGAAATTTCTACTACCGAAGACTTCTAAAAAGCTAAGTACCCCGTTGGGGACTCTTTCTTGCCTCTGCCAATGTCAGACAAAGTAAATAATTGTTTAACTTGTGGGAAACAAATACCTCATAAGGATTTCCACTCTTACTGCCTTCCTTGCTTAGGCCCAGACCACGACGTATCAGCTTGTCTAGCCTGTGCTTCCTTCAACCGACGGACACTTAGACGTCGGTCGGAGTTTGCAGAGGAGTTTTTTGATCCCGCTTTTGCATACAAAATGCCGTCGGAGACTCTGACTACACAATTAGTTAAAAAGCACAAGGAAAGGGACCGACGCTCGCGGCCCGCGGTTTCAGCTGAAACCACGGTTAGGCCAACCGCGAGTGTCTCGGTTTCGGCTGAAACCGAGTCCTCGGTTCTTCCTTCGGCCGAAAGCATGCCTCCGATAGCCGAGGCCTCACAGAGCATGGCTGAATCTGCTACTGAATTTACTGCTACAGAAGCAGGCACCCAGGATTTGTCAGACAATATTCCTTTAGACATATCTACCCCTGCACGTGGGGCTGCTAGACCCCCTGCTTCTATGTCTATCAAGGCCTTTGCCAGGGCTAAAGCAGCTAAATCTTCTAAGGCCTTACCTGCTAAAACTCCCTCACATAGGCCTACCTCTAGTTCCCAAATACTCAGCCTGGCTGAGGATCTCATTTCTTTGATCAGGGGATCCCAACCTCACCCAGACAGGGCTCCTCAACCCCCTCCAGATAAGAGGCCTAGGACTGAACCCCCGGAACCTGTCTCTACAGACTATTCCTCGGATGATTCAGACATTTCAGACCCTCAGGAAGGCCCTTATTCTCCTTATGAGGATTCTGATGTGGAAGACTCCATTCCTTCTGCTTCTCCTCCTGAAGAATTTTCTTTTGGGAAACCTTACATGCTATGAGGGAACACTTCCAATGGCAGGGCCAGGATTTTTCAGATTCAAGGAAAAGGCTAAGGACCTTTTTACACTTGCCTCAGCATAGGCCTTTAGCCATTCCTCCAGTACTAACAGTTGTTGATGATGCATAGAATGATGCCTGTACTGCCCCTGATTCTCTTCCTCCGGCCCCTGCCAAGCCTGACAGATATTACAGGGTTCCGGACACACACTACCATTTGCATAAGGCTCCTGTTGCAGACCCTGAAACCATTTCACAGGGCCCTAAAGGTGTGGCAGCTGCTTCTGCCAAAAACCCTCTTCCCTCTGAAAGGGAATCTAGAGCATTAGAGAGATGGGGTAAAAAGGTTTATACTTCTGCTACTCTTTCGGCCAGGGCCTTAAACTGTCAATTTCACATGATTCAGTACCAGGAATTTTTGTTAGACCAGCTAAATAAAAAACTGTCCTCTCCTGAACCTATAGACCGCAAGTCCCTTCAGGAGTTGGTACATAACTCCCAGCAGGTCAGTAACCATTTCTTAAAATGTGGCTATGATGCACTGGAGGCTTCCTTTAGATCAGCTATGACTGGAACAGTGATTCGAAGGCATGCCTGGTTAAAAGAACAATCCTTACCAGACCATGTTAAGTCAAAACTCCTAGATGCTCCCATGGAGAAACAAAGTTTGTTTGTCTCCCCTGCACAGGAGGTTCTAAAGAAGGTGGAAGAAAAAGCAAAATCTGTCCAAACAGTCAAGGATTTCTTACAGGTCCAACCTCCGAGGTTTAGCAGAAACTGGCCTTCGAAGAATTGGTCCTTTCCAGACAGCTCCAGAGCACAGAGAGGCAGAAATAGACGCCCAAGAGGCAGAGGTCAATCTAGGGGTGCCTACAGGGGACGTCAGTGGCAACCTACCAACCAGAGAAGTACTGCCACAGATTCAACTACAACCACTTCCACAGGGCAGACACAATGACTTGGCTCTGGTTCCGCCTACCAGGGAACAACTGGAAGCACCCTTGGAAAGCTAGCCTTATTTTCCAACAACTGGCATTACATTACAGGAGACAAATGGACTTTACAAACAATAGACAAGGGCTACAGGTTTCACTTCCACACTCTACCAAAAAAGAGGGGAATGCCAAACCTACCACCAAGCCAAAAAACAGACGCTCTTAGACAAATCAACAACTTACTAAGGATGAGAGCTATAGAAAAGGTGCCACCTATGGAACAAGGCCAAGGATTTTACTCCAGGCTTTTCCTTGTACCAAGAAAAGAAAATCAATGGAGACCTATTCTCGACTTGTCCGCACTGAACACATACCTCATTGTTCCAAAATTCAAAATGCTGACCCTCCAGCAGCTTCTTCCCATGCTGGGCAAGGAGTCTTGGCTGGTGACTCTAGATCTCAAGGAGGCATACCTGCACGTCTCTATACGACCAGATTGCAGAAGACACCTCAGATTTCTTGCAGGATCAGAGCATTATCAATTCTCATCATTGCCCTTTGGCTTATCTACTGCGCCCAGAGTATTCACGAAATGCCTGGCATCAGTAATTGCTCATTGCAGGCTTCAGGGAATTCAAATTTACCCATACCTGGACGACTGCCTAATACAAGCGGACAACAAGGCAAAATTAACAAAAGATTTGGAAAATGTCATACAACTGTTGCAAGCCTTGGGATTGACAGTCAACATGCAAAAGTCAAGACTAGTACCATCCCAAAGGATAACATTCTTGAGTGCAGAACTGGATACATCAACTCAGATGGCTTTTCTCACAGAAGAAAAACAAAAGCAACTACCAGCCTACTTCATGACATTAACAACCCAAACTCAGTTTACTGCAAGGAAAGTCCTGCAAGCCCTGGGTTACATGGCATCCTGTATAATATTGATTCCACATGCCAGGCTGCATATGAGAAAGTTACAATGGTACCTAAGGAATGTATGGTCTCAACACAAGCACAGTCTAGAAGCCCAGATTCCAATAATTCCATGCCTGAAGCAAGAATTCCTGTGGTGGGCTCAGGCCTGTCAGTTGAACAGAGGATTGCCTTTCCACAAACCTCATCCAAGCCAGACCATCACCACGGACGCCTCAGACCTAGGCTGGGGGGCACACATGGTGGACAAGTGTATACAAGGCCTATGGACCCAAGACCAGCTGAATCTACACATAAATCTAAAGGAGATGCTGGCAGTGAAACATGCGATCCAGGCATTCAGACCACTCCTTCAACAGGGTCATCTGCTGATAAGGACGGACAATACCACAGTCATGTGGTACATCAAAAAACAGGGAGGTACACACTCATATCCTCTATGCCGGATGGCAATGGACCTGTGGAATGTGGCCCTGAATCTCAACATTCAACTTCAGGCCAGATTTGTACCAGGAAAAGAAAATTCTCTAGCAGACACCTTAAGCAGAACTACCACGGATGCTCACAAATGGATGCTGCATCCAGATATCTTCAAAGCCATAACAAAGAAATGGGGACTACCAGAAATAGACCTGTTCGCCTCTCCACACAACCACCAATTGAAGAAATTCTGCACAAGAGCATACCACCCACTTGCTTGGAGGGTGGACTCCCTTTCCTTCAGCTGGAAAAACCTGACAGCATATGCATTCCCACCTCTTCCTTTGATGTACCAAGTACTACTGAAGATCAGAGAGGATCAGCCAAGGGTAATCCTGATAGCTCCAGACTGGCCGAGGCAACATTGGTACCCGCTACTGAGAAGCATGTCTCGGACACATGCATGGCATCTACCTCTATGTCCCTTACTTCTAACACAGAACAACTACAAGATCTTACATCCAAACTTGAAAACATTGCAGCTAGCTGCTTGGAATATTGCATAAAACTAAATAACCCAGATTTATCTCAGAGGGTTAAGGACATTATCCTGGAGGCACGCAGACCCTCCACAAGGAAAACTTATTCAGCCAAGTAGAAAAGATACCTCATTTGGAGTGCAGCAAAGGGAGAAAATGTCTCATTGGCAAACATAGCACACATCCTGGAATACTTAGCAGAACTGTTCCACAATGGCCTGTCTTACTCCTCCATTAAGATTCATGCATCAGCAATTTCAGCAGAATACAACATGTATCCTCCTGTCTTCTCTCATCCTCTACTCAGGCAGTTCTTGAGAGGAATCAAAAATGTAAAACCTCCAAGGAAACCACCTTTACCTACATGGGATCTCAACTTTGTGCTGGAAAAGTTAACACTTTCCCCTTTTGAACCAGCAGCAACAGCAGAACTACAGTTCTTATCTTGGAAAACTGCTTTCCTGCTAGCAATCACTTCAGCAAGAAGGGTATCTGAGTTACAGGCATTAATGGCAGTACAACCCTTCCTTATCTTCCATCAGGATAGAGTCTCTCTGAGAACTAACCCTACCTTTTTACTAATAGAGGATACCCAGAACAATTTTGTATGAATATATACAATGAAGTAAAAGATAAGAGAAAAAAAATGGTATATATACAGCAATATTAAAATCTGTTTTTTTAAATCAAACAAATACTAATAGTACATCAAAGGTTGAAAACACATATAGTAATGTTCCCTTATATATAATCACTTATAATGATTCCTTTAAAGATATTGAAGCAATAGTTAGAAAAAATTGGAATTTATTTATGAATGATAAAATTTGGAAGCAACTTTTTCAGGGTCCAATAAAATTTGTGTATAGGAAAAGTCCATCATTTAAAAACATATTTGAAAATAAAGGAGCCATAAATAGGTATAACAACAGGATTAAAGGAAATTTCATATGTGGAACATGTACTGTATGTAGTTATATACACTGTTCTGGTATCGAAGTAATGATTAATGGTTGCAGAATTAAGATAAATGGACATTATAATTGTTTAACATCAAATGTAGTATATATGGCTTTGTGCCAACAATGTAAAGCCTTCTATGTAGGGAAAACGAAAAGGCAATTCAGAGAACGAATTAAAGAACATCTTTTAGATATACAACATCGTAGGACAACTAATGCTTTGGCCAGGCATGTTATTGAGAATATAGACCATAAATTTTAAATTTTGTATTATTAATCAAATTAAATACGATCAACAAGGGAAAATTGTCACATATCATTTAGATATGGAAGAATTAAAATGGCAAATACGATTAAATTCATACAATCCACCTGGTATGAATGAATATTTAACTATTATGCCATTATTAAGATTAAATAGAATAAATGGAATATAATATATGTGTGGTGCATATTTATACATTGCATATATTTATTTTTATTTATAGTAATACAGGATCTCATGGGTAGCATGAAGTCTAATTATGGTTTTCTCTGGATATTAATAGTGGGGTTACCCACTTGGAATATGTACATATACTCTTAGTGTAGGTATTTAGTCACTCATATGTGAACATCATGTATGGGTAAGACATTTATTTTATAACATAATCAATTATTTATATGTAATTTGTATTTTTTATATGTCTACAATATATATAAAATTTATATAAGATTGAGTATTCATTTGCATATTGAAGTAAATTTATTTTTAATACACAAATATTAATTGCATGATATTTGATCATTGATGCATGTATTTTATAACATAGGTTGGATAGGTTTTATGTCAGCATTAACGTGTTATTGTATTGTAAGGCATGTCTCCACGACACTATTGTAACAATATTTAGTTAGGTTACAACATTTAGTTAGGTAATAACAATTCAATAATTTTTGGTATAATTTTTGGTATACTATTTACAAGTTATAGATTAGGGTTGTATATAAGCTTTTTTAACATGTATACAATTTAAAATAAACAGTATAGTTCGCATCAGTTTTTAATGCATATATATATGAATTGTTTGAATGTAAGTTGTATCTTTTTAAGCAATGAAACTAGATATAATTGATGACACCAATCAAACAATTAACTAATATACAAGACAGTATTTAAATCTGTTGCAGAAACAGTTGTGTGTATTCTGAAGAAGTTCGAATGAACGAAACCTAGGTCAATAATAGACTTTTCGTTGTGGAACGTTGTGGTGGTTTATTCGTTTTGGTTACAGTTTGCCTTGCTGTGAAGTCATAGTTCGTTTTCTGCTTTTTTCATCTCCTTATTGGCGCTGCCTCAGTCTCGCTTTCCTAATCGAGGTTTGTTGTTTGTATTGGTTATTAACCCTACCTTAATGCCAAAAGTGGTCTCCAGAGTTTCATTGAACCAAGCGATTCATTTACCTACATTCTTCCCCAACCCACAGAACAGGGGGGAAAGACTGCTACATACCTTGGCTGTGCACAGGCAATTACGCTACTATCTGGACAGAACTAAGACCAGCAGAAAAACTGACCAGCTTCTGGTAGCATATGCAACAGGAATGCAAGGAAAAGCAATTTCAAAACAGACCATCTCAAAATGGATAGGAAATTGTATTCGATTTTGTTACTCTTTTCATGGAAAGACAACTCCTGAAAATATCAGACCTCATTCCACAAGAGCTACAGCCACCACTACAGCTTTCCTACGAGGAGTGGCTACCAAAGACATTTTAGAAGCTGCTACTTGGAAGCTCCGTGCATACATTTGCCAAGCATTATAATCTTCCTTTATACTCTAGATCCCGAGCAGGTTTTGCAACTGCTGTTTTGCAAGGGATCTTAACTACACCATCTTTATCTTAGTGCCTCCTCCCCCAGTTTGGCTATGGTATTCTACCCATATGTTAGGACTGCAGATGCATCCTTGAAGGACATAGTACAGTTTTGTACCTACCATAAATGTAGATGTCCGATAGGTATGCATCTGCAGTCAGGATTACCCACCCTCCTTCCCCTCTGTGGTATTCCTAGGGTATTTACCCCTCTTTTAGCTAGCTGGGGGAATCTATTATGGTGTATTTGTTTGTGTGTATATATATATATATATATATATATATATATATATATATATATATATATATATATATATATATATATATATTGTTTGCTCTCTACTGTTTGGAGTTATTTGCATTTATCCAAATTTAGCCTTCCTAGAGGGCACCTGGCATCTGGGGCAAGAAACACTGAGGAAAATGGCGTCGGCTGATGCCTTTATACCCCAGCAGCTGTGACGTCGGGTGAAGTGCGACATCAGCCGAGGCCAGACCCAGACTTTGGAATCCGGCCGACCGAAGGGCTGCCTGAGGCAGGACAACCCATATGTTAGGACTGCAGATGCATACCTATCGGACATCTACATTTATGGTAGGTACAAAACTGTACTTTATCACCTTTGGGAAAAAAAACATGTACCCGTGAATTACCACATAGGTGGCAGTACACTAAACACCGAAAGTGTGATAAGAGACTTAGAAACACAGGTGGACAGTGGTCTCACCTTCGATAACCACATCGCCACAACAGTCAGGAAATCCTTCTATGTGGCACACCTCATCACTAAGGGCTTTTCATCCAGAAAAAAGGAGGTCATTGTCCCACTGTTCTCATCCCTCATTAGACCCATTATAGAATACAATGCCCCGTTTGGTATGTACCTCTCAAGACATCTGCAACAACTGGAAAGGCCGCAGAAATACCTCACTAAAAGAATCACAGGCCTAAAGCAGATGCCCTACGCTGACCGCCTTAAAAAACTTCAGCTATACTCTTGTATATCGTCTACTCAGAGGCGGTCTCTGCTTAACATATAAGGCCATGTCAAACCCAGAGCTGTTGGACATGCTACACTTTAAGAAATCCCAATCCCTCAGAGCCACACGCTCCAGGGATCTAAACCTTGTCATCACAATAAACAAAACATGCTGGAGGGATAGGTTCCTGACCCAGAGACTCCCCAGACTCTGGAATAGACTGCCCATACATGTCAAGCAGAGCAACTCTTTGGCTCTCTTCAAAAGATTTTCGCATTCGAGTTTCAGAACCGAAGTCTTCAACTAAAGCTAAGTACCCCGTTGGGAAAACTTTTTCTTGCCCCTTACCGATGTCAGTAAAAATTAATAATTGCATTACTTGTGGGAAGCAAATACCTCAAGGATTTTCATTTGTACTGTATTCCTTATCTAGGCCCAGATCATAATGTGCCTTGTCGGTTTTGTGCTAGATTTAACCCACGCAATATTAAGCGTCGGTATATCTTTGCTTCAAGATATTTTGGAAACATTTAATTACCCTGAAATGTCGTGGGATAGCAATCCGACTACCGGAGTTCACAAAAAACGCAAAGAAAAGGACAGAGACCGACCGTTGAGGTCGAAAACCGACGACAAAACTTCTAAGCCAGTTGCCTCGGTGAGGTGCTTTCGCAGCCCCTGATACCCCGCTACTTTTGAGTCGCAGGCCTCTACCAAGACCCATGCAGAGTCTGCTATTCTCCGAGTATTGTACCCGCGGATGTCTGTCCCTCGGATGGGTCCGGAGCCGCTGAGCAGGCACCGGCTTCTGAGGGTGTTTTCAGGCCTCAACATTTCTATATAAAACCGACGCCAGCTTCAAAAACTAAAACAAAAACAACTTCTAAAGCTAAAAAAAATGACACATGAGCCACGTGCTCAGGCCCCTATGCCTAAAAAACAGATTATCAAAATGGCTGAGGACTACCTTGATCAGGGGTTCCCAACCCCCTCCTGATAAGAGGCCTAGGCAAGACACTGATTATGAATCTTCAGATCAGGTTTCTATTTCTTCTGATTCCTCTTCTGATCAGGAATTTTCTATACCATCCTATGAGGATTCAGATGCAGAAGAATCCATCCCATCTGCATCTCCTCCTGAAGATTATTTTTTTGGAGAAACCTTGCATACTTTAAGGGAACATTTTCATTGGGAGAGATTTCTCGGAATCGAAAAAGAGGCTTGGGGATTTCCTTCTTCTTCCTCAGCATAGGCCTTTGGCTATGCCTCCTGTATTAGGCATTGTAGATGTGTTTTCGGAATCTAGCATGGCTCCTGATTCCCTACCCTCCAGCTCCTAGTAAGCCAGACAGATATTACAGGGTTCCTGACTCCCACAAATTTTAATTCAAAAATCCTGCTACTGACCCTGAAACTATCTCACAGGGTCCCAAAGGTGTAAAGGCCTCTTCAGCCAAGAATCCTACCCCCCAATAGAGATTCCAGGGCGCTGGATAGATGGGGAAATGAGGTTTATACGTCTGCAACCTTGGCAATTAAGGCCTTAAACTGCCAGTTTCATATGCTTAAATATCAGCAGCATGTTATGGGATTATTGAAACAGAAAATGATGTTGATTTCTGAATGTGTGGAAAACAAAGAATTACAGGAATTATTGCATGCGGCAGAACAGGTTGGAAAGCAAACTTTGCAGTGTGGTTTTGATTCCTTGGAGGCCTCTTGCAGGGCAGCAGTTACTGGATCTGTGATTAGAAGGCATGCCTGGCTCAAGGAGCAAAATCTGCCTGATCATGTTAAAGGTAAATTGTTGGATGCACCTTTACAGCATGATACTCTGTTTGGTAATAAGGCAGAAGAAGTTTTAAATAAAATGGAAGACAAAGCTAAATCTAGGCAAACTGTAAAAGATTTCTTACAAGTGCAGCCACCCAGATTCAGTAGACAGTGGCCTACAAAAAATTGGTCCTTTTCTGTATCCAACAGAGCCTCACAAGGCAAATCCAGATGCTCAAAAGGCTCTAGATACCAATCACAGGGTTCTTACAGGTCAAAGCAGAGGGGTGCTTCTACCTCCAAATCTGGAGGAAACAAAGCACAATCCTGCAGTAAGCAGTCTCAACGATTCCCCTCTGCCATTACCAAGCACTTATCTTTTGGCAGCCCCCTTGGGAGGAAAATTAGCACTTCTTGCTCAAAATTGGCAGTTAATAACCCAGGACAAGTGGGCATTAAACATAGTATCCCAGGGGTACAGATTTCATTTCCATACCTTGCCAGTTCCAAACAGTTGGCCAGATCTGCCACAAAATCAATGGGCAGAGGCACAGAAACAAGTTAGTTCCCTCATGGATATGGGGGCTATTCAACCAGTACCAGAACAGGAAAAAGGGCAAGGGTTTTATTCAAGACTGCTCCTGGTACCCAGAAAAGACTATGTCTGGCATCCAATACTGGATTTATCGATTCTGAGCACATTCTTGGACATCCCAAAATTCAAAATGCTGACTTTACAACAGCTTCTGCCCATGCTGGGCAAGAACACTTGGTTAGTGACTCTAGACTTAAAAGAGGCATACCTGCATATCCCAATAAGGGAATCATGCAGAAGATACCTCTGTTTCAAGGCTGGTTTCATGCATTACCAATTCTCTGCACTGCCCTTTGGCTTATCTACTGCAACCAGGGTCTTTACAAACTGCCTGGCACCAGTAATTGCATTTTGCAGACAAAGAAGCATACAAGTCTATCCTTACTTGGACGAGTGTCTCATTCAAGCAGAAAACAGACATTCTTCAACATTTGGCGTTTGTAAAAAGGCTTCTAACATGCCCTAGGGTACACAATAAATGCAAAGAAATCACAGCTGGTACCCTCTCAAAAAATTACATTTCTGAGTGCAAGCTTGAATACAACTGCCCAGATGGCTTACCTTACGCCAGACAAAGGCAACTGACTATTTACTTCAAACAGATGGCAACAAAAACCCAGTTACTGCAAGACAAATTTTGCAGGCTTTGGGGTTCATGTCATCCTGCATTCTACTAATTTCATGTGCAAGACTGCATGAGAGGAAACTACAGTGGTATCTAAAAAGTTTATGGGGTCAACATGGTCACAGTCTGGAAACAATGATCCCCCTCATTCCCTGCCTACAACAGGAGTTTCTTTGGTGGGCAGAGACATGTCACCAGAACATGAGACGGTCATTCACTCTACCCTCTGCCACCCAAACCCTAACTACAGACGCATCGGACTATGCTTGGGGAGCCCACCTGACTGGGAGATGCATTCAGGGCATATGGAGCCCAAAACAAATGCATTTGCATATCAACCTGAAGGAGATGTTAGCTGTTCAGAATGCCCTGACAGCCTTCAAGGATTTACTTCATCCAGGACAACTATTGATCAAGACGGACAACACCACGGTTATGTCGTACATAAACAAGCGGGGGGGGGTACACATTCCTACCCCCTTTGCAGACTAGCCATGGCATTGTGGGATACAGCCCTGATGTACCAAGTACATCTTCAAGCTCAATTCCTGCCAGAAAAAGTAAAATACTCTGGCAGACTATCTAAGCAGAAATCTTATGGACCCTCATGAGTGGAAATTGGACCCACATGTCTTCAACATAAGAGAAATGGGGGAGTCAAGACATAGATCTATTTGCCTCTCCCCAAATTTATCAACTGGACAAATTCTACACAAGGACTTATCACAGACAAGCATGGAAAGTGGATGCCCTATCCTTCAGTTGGAAAAACCTATCAGTCTACGCCTTTCCTCCTCTGGCTCTTCTCCCCAAGGTCTTATTAAAGGTCAGACAAGAAAAAACAAAAATGATCCTAATTCCCCTGGACTGGCCTTGCCAGCACTGGTACTCAATTCTAAGGAATATATCTCAACTCCCTCCTTGGTATTTGCCTCAAATACCTCATCTACTGTCTCAGCAGAGCAATCAAATTCTGCACAATCAGCTACAAACTCTGAACCTGGCAGCGTGGCTGATCATGTTGTTGTTCAAACAACACCTCTCAGTAAATCTGTGATGGATGTCATTTTGGAAGCCAGAAGGCCTAGTACTAGAAAATCTTATGCTGATAAATGGAAGAGATTCTGTGCTTGGAACCAAGCACAAGGAATGGACACAGCATAGCCAAATATTCCTCAGATTTTACAATACTTGACTATCTTTTTCATCAATAAAAATCCATGCCTCTGCCATCTTGGCTCATTATAATACAGAGCCTCCCATCTTTTCTCATCCTCTGCTAAAACAGTATCTTAGAGGGGCCAAAAATTGAAGGCCTCCCAGAAGATCATTAACTCTTTCATGGGACTTCAATTTTGTGCTGGAAAAGCTCACCCTGCCTCCTTTAGAGCCAGCAGCTACTGCGGATATAAAGTTTTTATCTTGGAAAACAGCTTTCTTTCTGGCAATCACTTCAGCAAGAAGGGTTTCTGAACTACAGGCCCTTATGGCTGTGGAGCCTTTTATTACATTTCATCCGGACAGGGTGTCCCTCAGGACCAATCCTTCTCTTATACCTAAGGTGGTGTTCAGTGTGGCTCTTAACCAAACTATTCACCTGCCAGCCTTTTACCCAAATCCGCAGAACAAGGGGGAGCGAATTCTGCATACCTTGGACGTACACAGACAACTAAGATTCTACTTAAACAGGACCAAATCTCTAAGAAAGTCTGAGCAACTACTGGTGGCATTTGCTGCAGGATCAGTGGGGAAGGCTATTTCAAAGCAGATTATTTCAAAGTGGATAAGCCACTGCAATCATTTCTGTTACTTGCATCATGGTAAACCAGTGCCAAGGAAATCAGGTCACATTCCACTAGGGTTGCATCTACCTCAGCAGCTTTTCTAAGAGGAGTTCCAACCAAAGACATTCTAGAAGCTGCTACTTGGAGCTGTGTTCATACATTTACAAAGCATTATCATTTGCCTCTCTTTTCTAAGTCCAGGGCAGGCTATGCCACTGCAGTTCTGCAGGGCCTTATAGCCGCTGCTAATGCTATTTAGCTCCATCCTCCCATCCATAGCTTTGGGATTTTACCCAAATGTAATGACTGTAACAGTGAAACACTAAGAACATAGTACAGTTGTGTAGACTTACCATAAATGTAGACATTCGAGTTTATTCACTGTTGCAGTCCGGGTTACCCACCCGCCATCCCCCTTTTTCCTAGAACTTCTCTTTCCTTCACTATAGTCTACAGCCTTTGTGGTGTATTTGCTTTTAGATGAAGGTAAAGTTTGTTACAATTGCATTTTCATGGGGCACCTGACATCTGGGGCAAGAAAAACTGAAGAAAATGGCGTTGGCTGCACATTTTATAACCCTGACGACCTGACATCATGGAAAAAGAGACAGCAACCGATGCAGGACCTAAGAAGTTGATATTCAGGCTGACTGAGGGCAACCTTCCAGCAGATTACCCAAATGTAATGACTGCAACAGTGAATACACTCTTCACATCTACATTTATGGTAAGTGTACACAACTATATTTTCCTCCCTTACCCATAATACCCTAGTGATCTAACATACTTCAGATCTCGTTTGCCTCCTTAGCGTGCAGGTGTGTTCACTCTATACTCGTGAGAATCCTTTCCTGGTATTACTTTGATATCTTTAAAACTTCATATTCTTTATAAATCTTATTCTGTTATAGTGATTCCTCCCTTGCATTGTGTAGTCTTCTTTACCATTGTGGATATATCCTTGTTTCATATACCTTTACAGTACTACTACTTTCTCCCCCTTTCTCTTTTTTTTTCTATGTAAATTTTTTTTTCTTAATCTCTTTTCTTTAAAGTAGTCTGTTTGAAAAGGTCTGAAAAGCCTTTGGGCTTTAAAAAATGTACAGCCTGTGGCTAAAAAAAATACCATTGTCAGGTGTGCATTCTAGATGTGTATACTGTTTAGGCCCAGTGCATCTCGCCTCCTGTTGTAATATTTGCAAAACCTTTAACCCCCCAGTGCTTTGACAGAAAAAAATAAATACTAAGAGGTTTGCTTCCTTCCAAGCCTTCATTAGCATCATCTGGTGCTTAATCCCCTCCCCAAAAATCAGACAAAAAGGATTCAAGAAAGCGTTCCCCAGATCCAACCACATCCTTGACTCTTGGGGTCCAAACCCCTGCAAAATCTCAAAACCTTCGGGTCAGAAGTCTAGGCCCGAAAAGTCTCCTAAGATCTGAAAAACATAGTTGGTCCCAGATTCTCTCCTGTCTGCCGTCTCCATTCTTGCACATGTCTCTGAAGCATTACTACACCTGACCATTGACAGCATCTTCATCATATTCTTACAGAAGTCTAACAAAAGCTGATATGGACAAGGATAATGAAGTTCCCCTCAAAACAGATCCAAATGGGGGTTCTTCCGGCTCTGACCCCATCAGGTCCAGAGACCATTGTTAGTACTACCCCACCACTTCTGGCTCCTTCTCCGATCTGACCCAAAGATTGTGGAGTCATGTGCCTCTGATCTGAAGAACATAGCATCTTTGACTTTGGTGTCATCTCTGAAGGACTGGCGGCGAGTACATCTGAGCTGGATGACTCTTGAAACCGTTGCATCTGCCCTGGATCTGGGGTGTTGGAGTTGACCCTGAAGCTGTCGGAGCTCTCTCTGCCCTTCAGAACTTTGGTGCTAGATAGCTTTCCTCCAGCTTCCTTCTCAAGTAGTCCGCCTTCAGGGTGGAGGGAGCCTATGGTCCATAAACATGTCTATTCGGAGCCATCGATTTGTCTCTCTCACTGAGGCTTTATGCTGTCGAGGTAGTGTTGAGAGCTTTCTCTGTGCCCAGAGTTCGGACTTTTTCCTTCTTGGGCACGGACTTCCTGACTCCATTTACCTGTACATGTGGAGCCTCAACCAACTGTACCACTGGGGCAGCCAGCCCACAAGGATACCCAGCAGGGTGTATTAATTTCCTCTGATACTTCTCCGGAACATCTCACCAAAGAAGTTCCCAGGAAGGAAAAAGTGCAAATGGAGGCACTTAGACTCTCCACAAGATTGTGTCATAGATGATACTGACTTTCCTGAGGGGGAAGGGTCCCAGAGATCATTACATTTATGCTTTGGCGACCTTTGCCTTTAGGTCACTGAATTATGTGGCACACTTCACTATACTTCAGAGGGATTTGATCAAAGAACTTGTCAAATGCCTTACTGGTACCATGTCATCTGGGGCAGAGAGCTCTTCCCTTGCAGTTGGCTATCCTTCATTCCATTTCTAACTTGTCCATGAGGCTTGTATCTCACGAGCGGTGGGTTCAGGTATTTCCATCAGAAGACATGCTTGGATGCACTTGTGTGACTTTGTGGAACCCTTCAAAGCTTTCTTCTTCAGTGCTCCCTTTGATGGGAAGTTCCTGATTTAGACCTAAAGTGAGACACCCTAGCTAGGTGTGAACAGGAAGTGAAAACCCTGTCCTGCTGTGGGTGTAAGTTTTTCAACTTCTCAACAGACCTTTTCTAGGAACCAAGGTGGCCTAACATTGTGTTTCAGAAAATTCCAGGGGCTTTTCCAAGATACACATAGAGGTAGTGCCCCACTCTGATCCCTGGGGCAACTAACAGAAGATGCCATCCCCACGGCAGAGGTGGTACGCATAACCAGGGATCTAAGGATAGCTTTTCTGACAATTTCTACCAGCTATCCTGAGGAGGTCCATGTGTCCATCTCTGGAGGCAGTTGGGGTCACCTATTCCCGCAGCACAGAGCCTGGCTAGAAATTTCCAAAGATTCATGGGTGTGGAAGATAGGTCTATATTATAACGACGAATGCTTAAATGTTCGAATCTGTAAAGGTCGACCTTAACAGATCAGACAGTTAAACATTCAAAGTTGTAAAAAAAAATAAAATGAAAGGGTTGTAGTAGGGGGCAAGCCCTCCTGCACCCCCCCCCCACTTAAATATACCAACACCAAAATCGCACTTCAGTGAACTACAGTGCGGAAATGGGAATTTTCCTATTCCCAACACTAGCGCGATCTTGGAGTTGGTATATTTAAGTAGCAGGGGGTGTGGGAGGTGCAGGGGGGGCTTGCCCCCCTGCTTAAACCCTTTAGTTTTTTTTTCACTTCAGATTTTTTTTTTTAATTTTTAAAGAAATTTGAATGTTTAACTTTTCGATCTCTAAAGGTCGACCTTTAGAGATTCGAACATTTAAGCATTCATGGATCTAATGTAGACCGTGGAAGATAATATCCAGAGGTTATATCATACCCTTTTCCCATCCACCCCCGTATGTGACAAAACCTCTGATGTTCCACGCATTCGGTGGGAAGCAGCAGCATTAGCAGCGTAAAATCTGGTAGGGACAAAAGTCCTCCAAGAGGTCCCCCCAGACCAGAAAGAGTCTGGAACTTGCTCAGAATTTTTTTTAGTGCCAAAGAAAACAGGAAACTAGAGACTAGTTTTGGATCTCAGCAGTCTAAATCAATCAGTTCTGCACACACAGTTCCATATGGTCATGGTTCAGTCCATTCTCCCTTTTCGGCACAAGGACAGCTGGATGTGCTCGATAGATCTTACTGTCGTATCAAAATGAAACAGACGATCCAGGAGATTTCTACATTTCCTGCTGGGAGCCAGTCATTATCAATTAAGAGTTCTGCCCTTTGACTTCCCAACAGCTCCCAGGGTGTTTACCAAGTGTATGGCAGTAGTGGCAGCTCACTTGAGACTGCAGGGATTCCAGGTGTTTACATATCTAGACCGACTCCTAACCACATTGACCAGGCATTAACTGATTCCAGCTTGAGATTATGTATTCCTAGTCATGCTCCCATCTGGGAATCTGTCAGTTACAACAAGTCTCATCTGGAACCAACACAGACATTGGAATTCATTAGTGCTTTGCTAAATATAACCACTCAAACAGAATCTCTCCCATTGTCAAGAGTTCAGACTATTCATTTCCAGGTCAGAAAGATCATTCAAAGTTCTTCCCTCTCAGCTTGACTGATCCTTCAAGCTTTGGGGTCTATGCCAGTGGCAGTCATCCTGGTACCATTGTCAGGGTGTCGTGTAGAATTCTTCAGTAGACATTGGCAACTCAGTGGTCCATTCTTTACCATCCCTTGTCCAGTCAGATCAGTATAACTCATGCTTGCAAAAATTATCTCTGGTGGATTTATTCCAGTCAAATACAAGAAGTTGATCCCTTTGTTCTCCCCCAACCCAAGGCCATGGTGACCATGGATGCCTCCCAGTTTGGTTGGGGGGGGGGGTCTTTTCTTGGGGAAAGACTGTCCAAGGCACATGGTTCCCTGAAAAGGCCAACATGCATCTCCATCCTCAACCCCTTTTCCCATTTTGTACATGGAGTCGGAGTGTCTCTTCAGCAGTGAAAATCATCTCGATCCAAGGTTTACACCGCTGGGTGACTTGCCCTTCCATGGTAGTTCATTTGTACCACTCACTCATGCACACACACACACACACCCGTGGCTGATTTAGTGTGTCCAGTCCACTTACTGCATGTCTTTGGAATGTAGGAGGAAACCGGAACATCCGGAGAAAACCCACGTGACTGCAGGGAGGACAAGCAGACTCCACACACAAGGCACCCAGCCAAGAATCAAACCAGAGAACCTCTTACTGTGAGGCAACAACGTTAACCGCTGCACCACCAAGGCCACCCGTAGCATATTAATGTCCTGGGAATGAGAGATGTCCGTTTAGCATTGCAGGCCTTCCAAGACACTCCTCCCACAGACTGTCTAGACAGACATAATGTCAGTACTCTGCTACATCAACAAGCAAGGGGAGCCAAATCTTACCCCCTGTGTCAAGAAGCAGTGTGTGGCAGTGGGCGATCTCATCCATTCAAATCCTGATGAGAATGCACATTCTGGGGAAATTTGCATTCAAGTTAAACAGATCCATTTTAATGCCTCATGAATGGCCCCTCAATATGAAGGTTGCGGAAAGGATTTTCTGTTGCTGGGGACACCCATGCTGCGATCTCTTTGTATTTCCTCTCAACAACAAGTGCAACTGGGTTTGTCCTCATCCCACCACAAGGGAAGTCACCAGGGGATGCTGTACTTCATGATTGCCCCCCCTCCCAACCCGGTCTCCTTTATGCCTATCCCTCATTACCTCTAATCCCCAAATTTCTTAAGAAAGCATCTTGATTGAAGAGCACAGTTATCCTCATTGCTCCTTACTAGCCTCATCAGGTTTGGTTTCCCTTTCTTTGGCCTCATTTACTTCATTCTCCATGGGTTCTGGATCCAGCTCTGACTTACTCTCTCTCATCCAACAGATAGGAGACATCCAGGCATTCCAAGCCTAAAATTGATTGCATGGTTTCTCCAGTTACGGTGATTGCTAGACAGACCAGGCTGTCCTCCCCCGTCCGTCGCATTCTCCTATCATCTCACAAAGCTTCTACTAGGAAACTTTACAGAAGTAAAGGAAACGATTTATCATTTGGGCTCAACAGAAGGATCTAGATCCCGTTTTAGCACCAATTCGTAACTTGAAATTTTAGCTACAGTTTTCAGTGAAGATGCTAGTTCTTCTGTTGTAAAAGAACAACTGGCTGCCATTTCTGATTTTCATATAAGTGTAAATAACTCATCTTTAGCATCCTACAAACTTTTTAAAGCTTAAGGGGAACTTTGCTACTTTGACCTCCAAAGAATTCCACTCCTTGAGATATGAACATTGTTTTACAAACTTGTTTGAACCATCCGCTAACTGTGAACTAAAATTCTTGATCTGGAAAACTATCTGTTCAGTGGCTATTACTTCTGCTAGAGGAGTGTTAGAATTACAGACCTGTCATCTAGCCCTTTTTTGATTTTTCATAAGGCTAGAGTACCCTTACAAAAAACAGTCCTTCCTAAGGTGGTGTCAGAGTCCAATATAAATCAGGTTATCAACCTTCCAAGCTTATAGATTCATAGGTGTTTACTTAGGTTAACTATCACAAGGACCTTTTTAAGCCTAGCCATGCATCCCAAATCTCTGATAAGTTCTGATACACTTAAGTGTAAGCATGGGCATGGGAGATGAACCATTTACAGGTTACGTGTGTCCATTATAGATGTAAGTGCCAAACCAGGGATGAATTTCCGGTTTCCCATCCAGTTGTCCAAGTTGTACTTTAATTGGTTTGGGAAGGAACTTTGCTTCACATGGCCTGGGAGCCTGTTCCATAGGCAGGGTAGTCTCTGGGGTACATGCCTATCTCTTCAGCAGGCCCTGTTTATATCACAGGCAAGTGTAAGTCTTTACAACGGGTAATTCTGGTGCTGTTTGTTTTGTGGATATGCAGGAGGTCCATCAGAGTGGAGTCTGACAATGCCCTGTATGCCAAGCATAGATCTTCCCTCAAAAGCCTGTAGCAGACAGAATACAGGGATAGGGCCTTGAGGCAGTTTGCACAGGACATTTTACTTGCTCCCTGTATTTTTTAGTGAGGAACCTCTGTGGACGTTCCAGTTGATGGATATGCCTGGTTAGGTACATACCAAAGGGGGCATTGTACTCAATGATAGGTCTGATGATTGTCGAATACAGTGGAACAGTGACTTCTTGGACTTTGATGCCTTAAATTTGTTTATAAGTTGAGCAACATAAAATGATTTCCTCACCACTGTAGACACGTGATAGTCAAAGGTTAAATTACTATTTATGTATGTCCCGAAGTCCCTGACTACTGGGTTAACTCTAATGAGTGTGTTGTCAATATGATAGTTGCCAGGAATTGGATGACTTCCCAAATTATACTGTTGTGCCTTTTTTGGCATTTAGTTTTAGTCCATGGCTCTGACACCAGTTTGTGTGTGTGTCAGCCCCTCCTGGAGAACAGTGTGAGATTCAGTGACTGCTCCTAATTTGCAATCATCTGCAAATTTAGTCAGCCAGAGACAACTGACATTGGCCTTGACTTCTGAGAAGTAAATGCCAAAAAGGAGCAATCCAAAGATTGATCCTTGAGGCAATCCACTTGACTGGCCTCTTTGTAGAGGTGGACTCCCGAGTTCTAATTTCCTGGGTCCTACCTGTAAGCCAGTTGGCTATCCACCAGGTGACATACAGGTTTGTACCTAACTTCTTCCCAAATTTCTCTAATAAGGGGGGAGTATATGTTGCACCTTTTGGACATTCGTAGGCAATTACGGTTTCATCTACATGGAACCAAAAATTTTAGGAAATCAAAACAATTTTTTTGCCTCCACTTTTGGACTTAAAATTGGGCAAACCAGTTTCTAAAGTCTTTGTAGCCAAATGATTAACCAATTGTATTACCTTTGTTTATAATGAATTGAGGTAATCTTTGCTAAAACCACCAAAAGCACATTCCACTAGATCTATAGCAACTTCTTCAGCATTTTTATGCAGATCTTCATTGGATGATATAAAGAATAAACATGTTCCGACCACCATGACCATCACAAACGTCTGTATTTGTGAATAAATAATAAAAAGTACCTATTTTTATTGCATTTTATATGTGTAAGTGCTTTCACGGTGTAACACCACTTCCTATGACCATGAATAAATATCACAAAAAAATCAACCAATTACATTCACAGAGTCAAAGCCTAACAACCAATGAATAAATAAAGGAATTAAAAAAACATTACTTGGATAAATACATGTGTCAAGTAATTGGTGTTTCACAATCTAACTGACCAAATGAACAATCCAAATCGGTCACGCCACCTAACCAATGAATAGCTAATGGATTTATAAAATACATTCATTCATTGGATAAAAACATGTTAAATTGATGTTTCACATTCTAATTGACCACTAAACGATCCAATTTGGAGACACACCCATTGAAGTTGAATGCATAATTCATTGCTAAACCTCAAAAGTGATTAGTCATTCTCATTGAAGTTGAATGCGTACTTTTTTGCTAAACCTCAAAAGTGATTCGTAATTCATGCTGCTTAATAACCAGTCAGCATCGAGTAAAAACAGCCATTCATTGGATGAAGATAAGGATCTGAGTAAATTTTCTTGAATCTGCTTATCAGGGTTACATTGTCGCATTACTGTTGACAAATCAAAACCTACAAAAATAAATCCACTAAAGTGAAATATAACAATTTTGTACAAGATTTTAACTCCTAATGTACAGGTCATAAAGCTTATTAGCACATTTTAGTGCATAAAAAAATAAGTCGCTACTTAAGCTCTGTGTTTCAAACCATGGGATTTCATAATAGGTTTCAGCGAAACTTGTTCATTTAACCCAGGAGAACATATGCCTGTAACAGCAAAATCCATTTAAACTCTTTCTTCTCCGTAGAATTTCTAAAATCACCTCCCCTTACATTCTCGGTCAGCAGTTCTGATGCCAAAAATCTAAACATATGCTCGCTACCATAAGTCTGTATATGTTGAGCTAAGCACTAGTCCGTTTCTTTCTGCAAATGTCATTCACGTGTTTCAAGAACAGTTTCTTTTAATGTACGATTGGTCTTTCCTATAATAAAAAGCATTACAAGATGTGCAATTAGCATAGTATACCAAATCCCTACTTTTCAATCTGCATAAAATTCAAACTCTATTCTCTGACCCATTATTGGATGTGTAAAATAAGTGCAGCTCCTAATAAACTGACAGGCTTTACAAAAACAGGAAAAAAGTGCAGTTCCTTTCAGACAAATTAGAGTAGACTTGTATACTACTCTTGTAACATAACTGCTATTTCAAAGGTAGGTTTGTTCCTGAAACTAAACTTGGGTACAGTGCCAAGAACTCTCTCTAATTCCGAACTAGCCATCAAAATTGGCCAGTTCTTCTTTATGATGTCACAGGTAGCATTAATATCATTCGAATATGTAAACAATATTCTATTCTCTCTAAATCCACTGTCTCGCAATATGCTGGTATCTTCCATATTGTGAACCTTCTCAGAAAAATAAGGTCTACCTTGTGTGTTCCTTTGGGGACATACTTTAGAGAGTCTTCATTCTATCATTTTAGCCTTGCTCAAACTCTTTATTCATAATACTAAAGGCTTCTTCAAGTTCTCTGTCATCATTATGAAGCCTCTTGGCTCTCAAAAATTGCCCCTTTAACACATTTTTAGTAACATGTCGGGGGTGCATACTGGACTAATTACTCCTCCTGTATGGTTTGCTATAAATCTTGGTTTTAAACTGACCTATCAGATCCTGACTTACCACAAAATCCACAAATTCAATGGCAGTGTCATGTAAATAGTCTGTAAACATGTTCAATTGATCAGTGGTCCCTGTCCAAACAATGAACACATCATCAAAGTATCTGTAGAAATTAATAAATTGAAAGTATTTTATCTTTCAAAACCTGTTCTGTTTCCTGTAGTTTGCAACATTGAGTTTAAGCAGTGACTTTTTTCTATGCTCTAAAATGTGCTAATAAGTTTGATTTATGCATTGTAAGTTAAATATTGTAGAGAATTGTTTTATTTCATTTGAGTTGATTTATTTTTTTTTGCAGGTTTTGATTTGTCATTAGTAATGTGATGTACGAATCGCCTTGAGAAGCAGAGTCAAATTTTACTCTGATCCTTATCCAGTGAATGACTGATGTGAAGTTGTTCAATCTAGCCGTTTGTTCTTTACACGTGGTCGGACACTTTCCAAGCTCAAGATCTTTGAGTTAGCTCGAGGCACAGTCCCTATCCCATGATGCTCTCCTGTCAAACCCAGATTTAGTTTGCTGCTGCAACGGATCGCATTATCTTTGGAGGAAGCTCGGGCCAGTAACTTTCTTTATTATATTTAAATAATTTAAAATTTCTTATTAGACCATTATTAGTGAGTGGATTGAGTGAGACTTTACATATTTCTTCTATTTGTTGTTTAGTGAGTGGATTGAAAGTTATATTTTTGTTTTTTAATTCGGAGTGGTTGCTCCTAGACCTTTGGCCTTTCTTGAGTTGTATTTACTTGACAGGGCTGTGTCAAATTTAATTACCTATCCCCTTATATTTCTTAGAATTAGTGTATTTGAACGTTTTTGTGTCACATTTTTCTTATTGTCATTGCATTTCAGGGATCTGAACTTTATAAGGAGTTCTGTGGTTTTGATTTTTTGGTATTATCAGGGATCTGATATTTGTGTGTAATTGTTATAATGTCGGAGAAACAAAAATCTGGTTTTAAAAGGTGTGACTGTGGACAAAAGATGTCCATCACTGATAATCATGTTAATTGTGTGTACTGCTTGGGTCCACTACATTTACAAGAAGATTGCTTTATCTGCCATTCCTTCAGTGGCAGGGTTTTATTAGAGAGGTGAAGGAAATTGGTCGATAGAGGGCTATTGAAGCCAGATTTCCAAGAAGCATTAGACAAGACTGACCAGACCTCCAAGTCCTCGAAGGGGTCGAAGTCTTCTAAGGTGTCATCGGAGCACAAGTCTTCTGCTCTGAGCACCTCTGGGAAGACTCGGTCGCCGGCTCCGCAGCCATCGGAGCCGTGCACCGAGATCTTATCTTGGAGCCAAGTCATTGTGTTGGAACCAGTGTCGGAGGTTTTAAAGTCCGCGATCCTTAAGTCGGTGGCTTCTTCAGCTCCTTCGACCCCGTTCTTCCAGTACCCTTTCCGACATAGATGTGGACCGCGTGGTGCAGAGACATTTGGTGAACCCGGCCCTGGCCAAATTGCTTTCAGCTTCGACCCAGTTGGCTTTGAAACCTATGACCCCCCCACCACCACGATTTCTGCTCCTCCTCCGAAGCCAGTTGAGCCTTCGGAGCCGGAAAGAGACGATCCGATAGTGGTGGAACCCTCGGAGCTGAGGCCTGTTCCAGTGCCCTCGGCTTCGTCGACCTTGACTTCTTCGGTTCTGATCGAAGAGTCTCTGAGCCGACACTCTCTCGCTGGTTCCCGAGGAGAGAGTCAAACCGATGCTTCGGTTCCGACTCTCACTCTCAGGGCTCCGGAGCAGATGAGCTTGGTTCTGTCCTCTGGTTCGGAGCCTGTGGTCACGGCCCCTGGGAGGTTGCCGTCTTCATCGGAACCAGCGGACTCATTGGGTTGAGAAACTGGTGCCTTCGATGCCATGAGGAGGGTCATGTCCGCTAGACCCTTACCTCTTCGGATCTTTCCTCTTCCTCCCCTAAAGGGCTGCGTTCTGTCCCTACACCACAGGTTTCCACCAAGCATCGAGACCCAGAGCCTCAGGTAACCCCATTGGGCGACTCCTGCTTGACTGAGACTTTACCAGATGCCCCCACTGATGAAGTCCCCAGAAAAGACTGTGCAAGAGGAGGCATTTAGATTCCCCTCAGGAATCCTTAACATCAGACACCGACTTAGAAGAATCAGAAGGGTCCCCACGGTCCTCCTCTGAGGATGTCTCATTTGCAGATATCCTGGAAATATTCAGGCAGAGGGGTAGCTGGCAGTCCCTTACCCCCTACTGAGGATGTGTCTGTGCTCCTAAAGGCTTTTGGGTCTCACCTTCCACCTCCTGGGTTACTCCGCCCTTTGATGAATTAATGGACTTGGTCACTCGAAGGGCGTGGGAGACATCTGATTCCATGGAACCGGTCCCTCGGAGGCCCAACAAATTTATCACCTCCCCTCAAGACAGGTCTTTTCTTATGAAGGAAGTCCCCGTTGATGCCGTAGTGGTGGCGGCGGCCACCAAGAAAGAGATGTCAGAAACCTCCTCTTCTGTTCATCCTCCTAATAAAGACTCTAGGACTATGGACAGATACGGGAAACGCATCTTTAGTTCTGCGACATTTGCAGTGAGATCGCTCAACTATTTGACCCACTTTACTCGTCCTCAACGAGATGATCTCAAAGATCTTGGAGATACTCTACAGGACAAAACAGATTATGCTGTTTCAGAGAAAGTAACGGCACAGCTTAACACCATTAATTCTTTTGTGAACGCGTCCATGCGGCTTATTTCTTATGCAGCCGATGGATCGAGCCAGGCAGCAGGTTCAGCGATAGCTCTGCGAAGACGATCCTGGATGCGCTTATGCTCCTTTGCGGAAGCCTTTCAAGTCTTCCATTGTTAATACCCCATTTGATGGCTCTTCCTTGTTTGGGCCTAAAGTCAAGGAGACTCTCCCTATGTGTGAGCAGGATGGAAGGACTCACTGCCATAGGAGTCTGTTTTTCCACCCCCACTAGACCATACCCCAAAGGGCAGAAAGGTGGAAAAAAGTGGTTCCGAAAGTCCCAAGGAGCTTTCCAGAACACACGTAGTGAACCCCCCTCCAGGGGCAGAGAAGGGTGGGTATAATGGTAGATGCCACCCAGGTGGCAGAGGGAGTCCGCAGAACCAGGGTGACAGGGAGTAGTTTCTTGGCAAGCTCTGTCAGCGCTCCTGAGAGGAGGCCTGACTGTCCTGCTCTGGAGGGAGGCAGGGGTCGCTTAGCTTTATACCCAGATGCCTGGCTAGGAATTACATCAGATTCTTGGGTAAAAAGCATAATTACCAGAGGTTACATCATTCCCTTTTCAGAATCCCCTTCCATTTGTACAAGAATCCCACACATTCCACCCAGTCTGCGGAATCTAGCAACCATAGAAATTCAAAGGCTTCCTGAAAAAGAGTCATCCAGCCAGTCCCAGCAGACCAGATAGGATCTGGAACTTACTCAAGGTTCTTTTTAGTTCCAAAGTAAACAGGGGACTGGAGGCCCATCTGAGACCTCAGCAAACTAAAACCTTTGTCGAAAAGGAAAAGTTCTGGATGGTCATGCTTCAATCGATACTTCCGTTTCATGAAATGGGCGATTGGATGTGCTGTATAGATCTCAAGGATGTGTACTATCACATCAAAATGGCCAGGCCATCCAGAGATCACTTGCGTTTCCAGCTGGGGGCCAGTCACTACCAGTTCCGAGCTCTGCCCTTTGGTCGCACCACAGCCCCAAGAGTGTTCACGGCTCACCTGAGACGCTTAGGATTCTGGGTGTTTCAATATCTCGATGACTGGCTCCTCACCACCACCACCAGGCGTCATCTAATTTGCCCCAGAGATTACACTATCAACCTGTGTTCTAGGGTTGGGCATAACTTTAAATTTTGAAAAATCTGCTTTATTGCCGTCACAGCATATTTCCTTTATAGGAGCAGATCTAGACACCACCACCTCCCTGGTCAGATTGCCTTTAAATTTCGAAAAATCTGCTTTATTGCCGTCACACCATATTTCCTTTATAGGAGCAAATCTAGACACCACCACCTCCCTGGTCAGATTGCCTCTGGAAAGAGTAATATCTTTGCAAAGTCAAGTGTCCCAGTTGTTAATGGAAAGGAACGTTCCAGCATTCCAGGTCCTGAAGCTGCTAGGCACCATGGCAGCTACACTTATAGTGGTTACTCTGGGTCGAATGCACATGAGGATACTCCAATGGCTACTATTCACACAGTGGTCTTATCAACAGATTCCAGTGTCACACACGATTATTCTGACAAATGCTTGCAAAAAGGACCTTCTTTGGTGGTTGAACAGCCACCAAGTTACTGTAGGTCGCCCATTTATACTTCCCCCTCCCACAGGCACAGTGACCACGGATGCTTCCCTGATAGTGGGGCTGGCTATTTCAGGGAAGAACTGTCCAAGGCACTTGGTCAGAGATGGAATCTCATTTGCACATCAATGTCTTAGAGTTGAGAGCGGTGTTTCTAGCGTTGCAACACTTTCACAACTCTCTACCTCAAGAGACCATTGCAATACAGACAGACAACATGTCGGTAGTCTGGTAAATCAACAAGCAAGGGGGAACCAAGTCTTATCCCTTATGCTGAGAAGCCCTGAGACTTTGGCAATGGGTTGTATCCACCGGGCACTTTCTGATAGCAACACACATACCCGGGTCATCCAACATGATAGCAGACAAACTGAGCAGAGCCATTCTGTTGCCCCATGAGTGCACCCTCAAAAAACAAGTGACGGAAAGGATATTCTGGAGATTAGGCCAGCCTTGCTGCGACCTTTTTGCATCCCCGCTGAATGCAAAATGCAGAAGCTACTTTGCCCTGTACCCCTCACCAGGGGGGACAGCCCAAGGGACTCGCTTGTACACGATTGGCCCTCGGGTGTCCTATATGCCTTCCCTCCAATTCCTCCTGATTCCCAGATTCTTACAGAAAGCCTAAAGCCTGGGAAGGACTGTTATTCTAATAGCCCCGTTTTGGCCTCGGCAGATATGATTCCCCTTCCTGCAATACCAAGTGGAAGAACCTTGGGTTCTGGACCCAGTGACAGACCTTCTGACTCATTCATAGGGAATTCTTCACCCCTCTCTTGTCTCCCTCAAACTGGCAGCTTGGCTGCTCCACTTCCCAACCTAGCCAGGTCACATGATTTGTCTCCAACGGTTCAACATATTTTAGTTTCCTCTCTGTCTCCACCAGGAAACTTTATAGTAACAAATGGAGGCGATTTGTTCATTGGGCTTCTCAACATGTTATTGATCCCTATGTTGCCCCTATTCATAGTATTCTGGAATTCTTGACTTCGCTCTTTCACGATGGTGCTGCAGCTTCTACGATAAGGGTTCAATTAGCTGCCATATCTAACTTCCATGTGGGATGCAGTGGCTCAAACATTATGTCCCACAGATTATGTAAAGCCTTTTTGAAAGGGACTCATCACCTTAGGCCACCTATCAGACATCCTGTTACTCCCTGGAATCTGAATTTGGTGCTATCTCAACTCCTTCTTCCACCTTTTGAGCCTGCATCATCTTGTCCTTTGAAGTTCCTTTCTTGGAAGACAATTTTCTTAGTGGCTATTACTTCGGCTCGTAGAGTTTCTGAACAATCAGACTCCCATATCTAGTCTTTCACCCCGACAGAGTGTCTTTAAGAACAAATACTATTTTTCTTCCTAAGGTCTGCTCCAAGGCAAATTTGAACCAGTCTATTGACCTTCCTACTTTTTTCAGACATCATACTCGTAGAATGGAGTACATGTTACATAAGCTTGATGTTCACAGACAAGTGAGGTTTTACTTGAACAGAACAAAAGAATTTAGGAAATCTGATCAACTATTCGTTTCCTGTGCAGACAATAAGAAAGGTTTGTCGGTATCCAAAGTTACATTGTCCAAATGGATCGCTGATTGTATGAATTGTATGAAACTTGCATATTCTTCAGCTAAACAACCTTTAGAACGTGAGGTGAAAGCTCATTCTACCAAGGCTGTTTCTACATCTTTAGCCCATGCAGCCCATCTACCTTTGGACACCATTTGTGCAGCTGCTACTTGGTCCAAACCTCATACGTTTATCACTCATTACAAAGTGGACAGGGCTTCTTTTGGTTCCACCGTTCTCAGGAATATACTCCCGTGAGCCACCCAGGATTAGGGTGCTTGGGACACTACCCACGTATAAAGAACAAACGGCGAGATTGACCAACTTCACATAAAGAAGTTATGTTCTTACCATAACATTCCATGTGACTTGTTCATCTCGCCTTTGTTCTTACACTGCCTCCCACCTTCCCCCTCCAGGTTATGGAAGAACAGGTATGACTGGTGGTCTGGCTGGTCTTGCTAATGTTCTTCTTTCCAACCAGATTATTGTTTAGCTATTGTAAATAGTTATGTACTTTGTACATTGTTTATAATTGGTTGCTTAGTGTGTGTTTTTCTTGCTGGTTCAGTAAACTAGATCTGGGGTTGGTAGGAGAGCATCATGGGATAGAGACTGTGCCTCAAGCTAACTCAAAGATCTTGAGCTTGGAAAGCGGCCGACTCGGAGCCGATGGATCGGCTCCGAACCCACGTTTAAAGAACAAAGGCGAAATGAACAACTCACATGGAACGTTATGGTAAGAACATGACTTCTTTTTTTATTTATTGCTGATTGGTTATTAATTAAGCAGCATGAATTACGAATCACTATTCTGTGTTGCCACTTTCATTCTTCCTCAACTTCCCTCCTTTCATCCCCTTCCTTGTTTGACTTTTAGAAGGATATTAAGATGCTGGAGGAACTACTGGTGTCCTTCTCTTCCATGTTGCAGTATTCCAAACTCTTGGATTATCCTCTGCTTGCTACCTGAACATCCAGCCAGTATACTAAAGCTTATAGTCACTGCTAGGTACGTGGGAAGTCTGACATTGGCCTAGGGAGCATGGGCCATAAAAGTGAAGTCTGCATGCACCTTTTCTCAGAACTTCTCTGCTGCCATTCGAACATCTGCTTCGTGCTGTCTGTTCCATCTTATCAAGTTTCTAAGATAAGTACCCCATTGGAGCTGTTTCTGATTTCCTTTTGTCACTGCATGACTGTTTAGGATGTTCTTTGTGTTTTACTGTTGCATTCATTACATTTGGGTAATCTGCTGGCAGGTTGCCCTCAGTCGGCCTGATTAACAAAGTCTTGGGTCCTGCATCGGTTGCTGTCCCTTCTTCCATGACGTCAGAGGTATACCACATGCAGCTGACATCATTACATCAGTCTTTCTTGCCGTGCGGTGCCCGAAGCAGAAGCAGTTTGCAAGTGCCAGTCGGCCGACTCCTGAAATTTTCATTTTCGAGTTTCAGAACCAAAGTCTTCAACTTAAAGATAAGTACCCCATTGGGGAAACTTTTTCTTGCTCCTTACCGATTTCTGTAAAAGTTAATAATTGCATTACTTGTGGAAAGCAAATACCTCATAAAATGTTCATCTCTACTGTATTCCTTGCCTAGGTCCTGACCAAGACGTACCTTGCTGTCGGTTTTGTGCTTTATTTAATCCGCGCACTATCCGTTGTCAGTACATTTTGCCTCTAAATATTTAGTTTCTCGGTTTAATTATCCAGAAATGACGTCGGTTAGCCATCCGACTACTGAGATTTCAAAATAAAATGCAAAGATAAAGTCCGAGACAGACCGTTGAGGTCCAAAGCTGCCGACGATGCTTCTCGCCAGTCGCCAGTTTGCTAGTACTCAGTGAGGCACTTTCGCACCCCTGATACCCGCTACTTCTGACTCGCAGGCCTCTACTGAGACCCATTCGGAGTCCGGTATGCCATGAGATACTTCATCTGTGGAACCTGGGGATGTCTCTACCTTGGATGGGTCCGGAGCCGCTGTGCAGGCACCGGCTTCTGAGGATTTATTCAGGCCTACAGACTTGCATATTAAACCAACTCCACCTTCAATACTAAGGCCTAAATCTTGATCTCTGTCGAAAAAGAAAGTGCCTGGGCCACATGTTCAGGCCCCTATGCCTAAAAAACAAATGATCAAAATGGCTGAAGATCTAATTACTCTAATCAGGGGTAGTCAACCCCCCCCCCCTCCTTCTAAGAGGCGTAGGGCTGAGCTAGACAATGAATTTTCTGATCAGGACTCTGTTTCTTCTGACTCTTCTAATGACCTGGATTTGTCCATACCTATTTGAGGATTCTGATGCAGAGGATTACATTCCCTCTGCTTCCACCCCTCAGGATTTTTCTTTTGGTGAAGCTTTACATACCTTAAGGGAGCATTTCCACTGGGGAAGTCAGGAATTCTCTGATTCAAAAAAGAGGCTTAGGGATTTTCTTCTTTTACCTCAGCATAGGCCTTTGGCTATACCTCCTGTACTAGACATTGTTGTTGTGTTTTTGGAATCCAGTAATGGCCCCTGATTCCCTGCCTCCAACTCCTAGTAAACCTGACAGATACTACAGGGTTCCTGAGACCCACAAGTTCCTTTTCAAAAATCCTGTTGCAGATCCTGCAACCATTTCTCAGGGGCCTAAGGGCATTAAGGCTTCTATTGCTAAAAATCCTACCCCTTTCTGATAGAGACTCCAGGGTGCTAGATAGATGGGGTAAAAAACGTTTATACTAATGCAAACTTGGCATTCAGGGCCTTAAACTGCCAATTTCATATGTTAAAATATCAACAACATATTATTGGACTGCTTAAATAGAAAATTATGTTGATTTCTGACTGTGGAAAATAAAGATTTTCAGGATTTATTGCATTCTGCTGAACAAGTTGGAAAACATACTTTGCAATGTGGTTTTGATTCTTTAGAGGCCTCTTGCAGGGCTGCTGTTACTGGGTCTGTGCTTAGAAGGCATGCTTGGCTTAAGGAGCAATCTCTGCCTGATCATGTTAAAGCAAAATTGTTGGATGCTTCTTTAAATTGGGATCGCCTGTTTGGCAATAAGGCTGAAGAAGTTTTAAAAAAGGTGGAAGAAAGCTAAATCTATGCAAACTGTAAAAGATTTCTTACAACTGCAACCTCCAAGATTTAGTAGGCACTGGCCTACTAAGAATTGGTCCTTTCCAGCTCCTTCCTGGTCCTCTCAAGCCAAATCCAGACACACCAAAAGCACCAGGTTTCAGTCCCAGGGGAGTCTCAGAACAAAGCAATGGGGGGCCTCCTCTTCCAAATTTGAAAATAACAAGACATCCCCCTATGGTAAACTGTCTCAATGACTTTCCTTTAAAATTACCAAGCACTTACCTTTTAACTGCGACTTTGGGGGAAAAGATTGCTCTTCATGCAAAAAACTGGGAACTCATAACCCAGGACAAATGGGTATTAAATGTAGTGTCCCAGGGATACACATTTCATTTCCACACGCTGCCAACTCCAAATGGGTGGCCAGACCTACCCCCCAAATCAATGGACAGAGGCTCAAGAATAAGTACTTTCCCTCATAAACATGGTGGCTATTCAACCGGTACCAGAACAGGAAAAGGGACAAGGTTTCTATTCCAGGCTTTTCCTGGTACCCAGAAAAGTCAAATCATGGCATCCAATTCTGGACCTTTCTACTCTAAACACCTTTCTGGACATTCCAACTCTTCACCAGTTACTTCCTATGCTAAGCAAAGATGCCTGGTTGGCAACTCTAGATTTAAAAGAAGCATACCTGCACATCCTAATCAGGGAATCTTGCAGAAGATACCTACTCTTCAAAGCAGGCTTCTTGCATTGTCAGTTCTCTGCACTGCCCTTTGGCTTGTCTTCTGTGCCTAGGGTATTCACAAAGTGCCTGGCTCCAGTAATTGCATTTTGCAGGCAAAGAAATATTCAAATATATCCATACCTGGACGATTGTCTAATTCAGGCAGAAAACCAGGGCAATCATCTGGCATTTTTCAAAAAGGCTCTAACTTGTCTGGGGTTCACCATAAACTAAAAGAAATCACAACTGGTACCCTCTCAACAGATTACATTCCTGGATGCAAGCTTGAATACAACTGCCCAGATGGCTTTCCTCATGCCGGAGAAGCAAATTCATTTGGTAACTTACTTCAAACAAGTGGCTACAAAAACCCTGCTGTCTGCAAGACAAATGCTGAAAGCCTTGGGATTCATGGCCTCCTTCATTCTTCTAATTCCATATGCAAGACTGCATATGAGGAAACTACAGTGGTACTTAAAAAGTCTATGGAGTCAACATTGTCACAGCCTGGAAACAATGATTCCTAACATACCTTGCCTATGCATGGAGTTCCTATGGTGGGCACAGGCCTGCCACCAAAATAAGGGACTGCCACTTGCACTACCCCCTGCCGCCCAAACCCTAACTACAGATGCATCAGATTATGCATGGGGGGGCTCACCTGGCAGGGAAGTGCATTCAGGACAAATGGAACCCAAATCAAATGCACCTACATATCAGTCAAAAAAGAAATGTTAGCGGTACAGAGTGCTCTGACAGCCTTCAAGGGCTACATTCTTCCAGGACAACTAATGGTAAAGACAGACAACACTACGGTTATGTGGTACATGAATAAGCAGGGGGGGGTATACATTCCTACCCCCTCTGCAGACTAGCCATGGCATTGTGGAAGACGGCCTTGAGCTACCAGGTGCACCTACAAGCTCAATTCCTGCCAGAAAAATTGAATACACTGGCAGATGGACTAAGCAGAAATCTCATGGACCCACACGAGTGGAAACTGGAACCACGGATTTTCAACATGTTTACAAGCAAATGGGGGAGCCCAGACATCTATTTGCCTCCCCCCAGAACTGCCAGTTGGACAAATTTTGCACAAGGCCTCCCCACAAAAAAGCCTGGAAAGTGGATGCTCTTTCCTTCAGCTGGAAAAACCTATCACTCTACACCTTTCCCCCTCTGCCTCTACTCTGCAAAGTTCTGCTAAAAGTCAAACAGGACAAACCAAGAATGATTTTGATTGCTCCAGACTGGCCATGCCAACACTGGTACCCGCTGCTGCGCAGTGTGTCACAAATATCTCCATGGCACGTTCCTCAGACACCTTCCTTGCTGTCTCAGCAGGAGAACCAAATTCTGCACCATCAGCTTCTAACATTGAACCTTGCAGCTAGGCTAATCACTTAAATTCACCCTTAGCATCCCTCAGCAAACCTGTGAATGGATGTCTTATTGGAGGCGGGAAGACCTAGCACTAGAAAATCTTATGCTGACAAATGGAAAAGATTCTGTGCCTGGAACCAATCTTTAGGGATAAGCACAGCAGCACCCAATTTACCTCAGAGTTTGCAATACTTGACTGAGATGCTTCACAAGGGCCTGTCTTTTTTTCTCTACTAAAATCCATGCTATAACACTATAACACAGAACAGCCCCTCTTTTCTCATCCCCTGCTCAAGCAGCATCTCAGATGAACAAAGAACTTGAGACCACACAAGAGAGCTCCTACCCCTGCTTAGGACCTTAACTTTGTTTTGGAGAAACTCACTCTACCTCCTTTCGAGGCTGCTGCTACTGCAGACTTAAAATTTCTTTCTTGGAAAACAGCCTTCCTTTTAGCAATCACTTCAGCTAGAAGGATATCTGAGTTACAGGCCCTTATGGCAGTGGAGCCTTTCATCATCTTTCATTCGGACAGGGTATCTCTGAGGACCAATCCATCCTTCATGCCCAAGGTGGTTTCCACTGTGGTTCTTAATCAGTCCATTCATTTGCCAATGTTCTTTCCCAATCCACAGAACAAAGGGGAACATTTTCTGCATTCCTTGGATGTGCACAGACAACTTAGATTCTACTTGGACAGAACTAAATTTCAAAGAAAATCTGATCAATTGCTAGTAGCATTTGCTGCTGATGCAGAGGGGAAGGCTGTTTCAAAACAAACCATTTCTAAATGGATACGCCATTGCATTCATTTCTGCTATAAGCACCATGGAAACCCTATCCCCCAGGGGATCAGATCTCACTCCACCAGGGCGGCATCTACTTCTGCAGCCTTTCTCAGGGGTGTTCCTAACAGAGATATTCTAGGAGCTGCTACCTGGAGTTCTGTACATACTTTTACCAAGCATTATCATTTACCAATTTTCTCTAAATCCAGAACTGGCTTTGCCACTGCTGTCTTACAGGGCCTTATAGCTGGTCCTAATGCTGTATAAATTCCTCCTCCCATCTATAGCTTTGGGAATCTACCCAAATGTAATGACTGCAACAGTGAAACACTAAGAACATAGTACAGTTGTGTACACTTACCATAAATGTAGATGTTTGAGTGTATTCACTGTTGCAGTCCTGTTTACCCTCCCTCCAGCCCCCAGTTTTTCTCTGACTATACCGCTACTTTCTGTTACTATGCTTAAAATCCTTTTTGGTGTTTTTGCTTTTGGTTGGAGGTATACCTTTGTGTCTTTGTGTTTATTTGCTCCCCATTGGGGGGGCACCTGACATCTGGGGCAAGAAAAACTGATGTAATGACATCGGCTGCATGTTTTACACCCCTGACGAACTGACGTCATGGAAGAAGGGACAGCAACCGATGCAGGACCCAAGACTTTGTTAATCAGGCCGACTGAGGGCAACCTGCCAGCAGATTACCCAAATGTGTAATGACTGCAACAGTGAATACACTCTAACATCTACATTTATGGTAAGTGTACACAACTGTACTTTACATGTCATCCAGGAAGGGAAAGTAAAGGTGCGGTCATCAGCTCCCCCATAAGGATACCCACAAACTCTGCCTTTTTCTGTCTTGGGCCTACCCATGACCGGGATCTCAGGCCATCATCCCTGAGACACTCCGCACATTTACTTAGAGAATCAGCATCTTAAACGCTTAGCATTAGGGATGGAAGGGTCATCTGGTGAAGTCCATAGAACCACCTAAAAAGAAGGCCAAGGTTCTCAGGCCTGAAATTGCTGCTGCTCCTTCTCCACCTGATGTCCCTCCTGTGGCCGACGTTCTCCTGGAGGAACGTTCTGAGTATGTGGAAACAGGTATAGTGGGTACTCCTCGGGAGACTGCAGAACATAGGGCAAGAAGGCATTTCCGGGTAAGGCTTGCAGATGTCACCTTCCGACAAGGTGGAACCTCGGCTTATGGTTATGGTTAGTTTATGGTTATGGTAAGATTTTACTCATCTATTCTTTCCTTTGTTTGAATCCCAGATACTGTTGGTTTATCCTTTTCTAATATGTTCTGGTTTCATGGGCAGCAAATAAAATCTGAGGTATGTTAGATCAGTAGGGCATTATGGGTCAATGAATAGTTAGATAGTTTGTGTTCCACAATCTGGAAAAAGCAGCCGAGAGGGATCAGAGGGTCGGATACAGTATAAGTTCGTATTTGTTCTGACAGCAAGAAATTCCTTTTTTGAATGCAGTTTGAGCTATTCACAGAACTATAAAAAATATAAATTAACCCTGAGTATCTCTCAAAAATAAGGTGGAACAGTGGCATAGGGGATAGCATTGTCGCCTCACAGCAAAACGTTCCCTGGTTAGATTCTTGACTGGGGTGCCTTCAATGTTGAGTCTGCATGTTTTCCCTGTGTTTGAATGGGTTTCCTTCAGGTGTTGTGGTTTCCTCCCACATTACAAAGACATGCAGTAGGTGAATTGAGCACACTAAATTGGTCATAGGTGTGAGTGTACTGTGGAAGTACTACCAGACAAGGCTGGCCACCCAGCAGTTTAAACCTTGACTCTAGGTGATTGTCACCATTAAAGTCACACTCCGACCCCCATGTGGAAAAATGGGGAAAAGGGGTTATGGATGGATGGATTTCTCAGAATCTAAAATAGCAGTACAGATGTTAGTGACATTTGTTTTTGGTGTCTTCTGAGGTTTCATTTAATGCCATGGAAGTGGTTTGTAAATGATTCGGTTTTGGAAATTTTTTATATATGAAAATATAGCGTATCTTTATAATTACTAGCAATATTTCTAGTGTAGTTAGTTTATACAGTAATGTATTTTTCTAAATCCCACTATGACATTTCACTCCATGCATGTCAACAAGTTAGGATAATATGATTGTAAATATGATGATGAAAGTATCCACAGCAAGATATCCTAGAGTAACAATTTTAGTGCTATTTTGTTACTTAAACTTTGCCATTTTTTGTGCTGTCTATTATTCACTGGTGAGTCACTCCCTTAAGGAATCTTGCTCCCGAGAATGTCTTTATACTGCAAGAAGCTGTTGGTGTTGAACGGATGTATGCAAAACTGGTGCTGTAGACATGAATGAGTTAAGTAAAGAGTTGGAGAAGGCCTTGCCCACTTGCAAGAAATGCTGATGTCCTTCAAGGATGCATCTGCAGTCATAACATATGGGTTGTCCTGCCTCAGGCAGCCCTTCGGTCGGCCGGATTCCAAAGTCTGGGTCCGGCGTCGGCTGATGTCGCCTCCTCCCCGACGTCAGAGCGGCTGGGGTATAAAAGCATCAGCCGACGCCATTTTCCCCAGTCTTTCTTGCCGTGCGGTGCCCGAAGCAGAAGCTGTTCGCAAGTGCCGGTCGGTCAGATCCAGAGATTTCAGCTACCGAAGACTTCGAAAAAAGCTAAGTACCCCGTTGGGGACTCTTTCTTGCCTCAGCTGATGTCAGACAAAGTAAATAATTGTTTAACTTGTGGGAAACAAATATCTCATAAGGATTTCCATTCTTACTGCCTTCCTTGCTTAGGCCCAGACCGCGACGTATCAGCTTGTTTAGCCTGTGCCTCCTTCAACCGACGGACTCTCAGACGTTGGTCGGAGTTTGCAGAGGAGTTTTTTGGAACCGATTTTGCTTATAAAATGCCGTCGGAGACTCTGACTACGCATATGGTCAAAAAACGCAAGGAAAAGGACCGACACTCGCGGCCCGCGGTTTCGGCTGAAACCACGGCTAGGCCTACCGCAAGTGTCTCGGTTTCGGCTGAAACAGAGTCCACGGCTATTCCTACTACCGAAACCATACCTCCGACCACCAAGGCCAGAGAGGCCCCGGCTGAGTCGGCTTCAGAACTCCCTACCGAAGCTAGTGTTCAGGATTTGTCCGACACCATACCTTTGGACATTTCTACCCCTGCACGTGGGGCAGCTAGGCCCCCAGCTTCTATGTCTATTAAGGCCTTCTCCAGGGCTAAAGCTGCCAAACTTTCAAAAGCTTTGCCTGCCAAATCTACATCCCAGAGGCCTTCCTCTAGTTCTCAGATCCTCAGTCTTGCTGAGGACCTTATCTCCTTATTTAGGGGTTCCCAACCTCACCCAGACAGGGCCTCCCAACCACCTCCAGACAAAAGGCCCAGGACTGACCCCTCTGAACCTCACTCCTCAGATTACTCCACGGATGGATCTGATTTGTCAGACCACCAGGAAGGGGCCTACTCGCCTTATGAGGATTCAGATGCAGAAGAATCTATCCCTTCAGCCTCTCCCCCTGAGGAATTTTCTTTTGGGGAGACCTTACATTCCATGAGAGAACACTTTCAATGGCAGGGTCAGGATTTCTCTGATTCTAGAAAAAGATTAAGGACCTTTTTGCATTTGCCCAAGCATAGGCCCTTAGCTATACCTCCGGTTCTAACAGTAATTGATGATGTGTACAATGATGTCAGTACTGCACCTGATACTCTTCCTCCAGCCCCCTCCAAACCTGACAGATATTACAGGGTCCCGGATTCTCACTTCCACCTGCATAAAGCCCATGCTGCAGACCCAGAAACTATTTCTCAGGGCCCTAAAGGGGTTGCAGCGGCTACTGCCAAAAATCCCCTACCCTCTGAAAAACAGTCTAGAGCATTAGAGAGATGGGGAAAAAAGGTTTATACATCTGCTACTCTTTCTGCCAGGGCATTAAACTGTCAATTCCATATGATACAGTACCAAGAATTTTTGTTAGATCAGCTAAATAAGAAACTTTCTGCACCTGAACCCTTAGACCATAAATCCCTTCAGGATTTGGTACACAACTCGCAACAGGTCAGTAATCATTTCTTAAAATGTGGCTATGATGCACTGGAGGCTTCATTTAGATCAGCTATGACTGGGGCAGTAATTCGCAGGCATGCCTGGCTGAAGGAACAATCTTTACCAGACCATGTCAAGGCTAAACTCCTCGATGCTCCAATGGAAAAACAACATTTATTTGGCTCCCCTGCACAAGAAATTCTAAAGAAGGTTGAGGAAAAAGCAAAATCTGTGCAAACAGTTAAAGATTTCCTGCAAGTTCAACCGCCGAGGTTCAGCAGAAACTGGCCTACAAAGAATTGGTCCTTTCCAGACTCCTCCAGAGCACAGAGAGGCAGAAACAGGCGCCCTAGAGGCAGAAGTCAATCCAAGGGCCCCTACAGAGGCCGTCAGTGGCAGCCTGCAAACCAGAGGAGTGGTGCAACAGCTACAACTACTACCACTACTACAGGACAGACCCAATGACTTGACGCTGATTCCGCCTACCAGGGATCAACTGGAAGCACCCTTGGGCGGAAAGTTGGCTTTATTCTCAAAAAACTGGCATTGCATTACAAAGGATACATGGACATTGCAAATAATAGACAAAGGATACAGGTTTCACTTCCATACTTTGCCAAAAAGAGGCGGAATGCCAAACCTTCCATCAAACCAGAAGGTAGAGGCTTTAAGACAAATCAGCAAGTTAATTCAGATGAAAGCTATAGAAAGGGTACCATCTACAGAACAAGGCCAAGGATTTTACTCCAGACTATTCCTTGTGCCAAGAAAAGAAAACCAATGGAGGCCTATACTCGACCTGTCCACACTGAACACTTATCTCGTTGTGCCAAAATTCAAAATGCTGACCCTACAGCAACTTCTTCCCATGTTGGGCAAGGAGTCTTGGCTGGTGACTCTAGATCTCAAGGAGGCATACCTGCATGTCCCTATTCGACCAGATTGCAGAAGACACCTCAGATTTCTTGCAGGATCAGAGCATTATCAATTCTCAGCATTGCCCTTTGGCTTATCTACTGTGCCCAGAGTATTCACGAAATGCCTGGCATCAGTAATTGCACACTGCAGACTTCAGGGAATTCAGATTTATCCATACCTGGACGACTGCCTAATACAAGCGGACAACAAGAAGAAGTTGTTAAAGGACTTGGCCTATGCCATACACCTGCTACAAACCTTGGGATACACAGTCAACATCCAAAAGTCAAGACTAGTACCATCCCAAAGGATAACCTTTTTGGGTGCGGATCTGGACACAATCACTCGGATGGCTTTTCTCACAGAAAAAAAACAAAAACAACTTCCAGATTACTTCATGACTCTGACAAGACAAACTCAGCTTACTGCAAGGAAAGTCCTGCAGGCCCTGGGTTACATGGCATCCTGCATAATTTTAATTCCACATACCAGGTTGCATATGAGGAAATTACAATGGTACCTAAGGAATGTATGGTCTCAACACAGTCACAGTCTAGAAACCATGATACAAATCATTCCATGCCTTCAAAAGGAATTCCTGTGGTGGGCTCAGGCCTGCCAGTCCAACAGAGGGTTGCCTTTCAACAAACCAAAAACAAGGCAGACCATCACCACGGACGCCTCAGACCGAGGATGGGGAGCACACATGGAGGACAAACGTATCCAAGGCCTATGGTCTCAAGGGCAGCTAGGCATGCACATAAACCAAAAGGAAATGCTGGCAGTAAGACATGCAATCGAGACATTCAGACCCTTCCTCCAGCAAGGACACCTGTTAATACGGACAGACAACACCACGGTCATGTGGTACATAAACAGGGAGGCAGACATTCCTACCCTCTATGCCGGATGGCTATGGATCTCTGGAACCTTTGCCTGAATCTCAACATCCAGCTGCAGGCCAAATTCGTACCAGGAAAAGAGAATATGCTAGCAGACAGCTTAAGCAGAACTACCATGGATGCACACGAATGGATGCTGCATCCAGACATCTTCAAACTCATAACAAAGAAATGGGGAATCCCAGAGATAGATCTGTTCGCCTCCCCACTCAACCACCAACTGAAGAAATTCTGCTCAAGGACATACCACCCACAAGCCTGGAGGGTGGACTCTCTCTCTTTCAGCTGGAGGTCCCTAACAGTATATGCTTTTCCACCTCTCCCATTGATGTACAAGGTTCTACTGAAGATCAGGGAGGAACAGCCAAAAGTCATACTAATAGCTCCGGACTGGCCAAGGCAGCATTGGTACCCGCTACTGAGAAGCATGTCTCAGGCACACTCATGGTCTCTTCCCCTATGGCCTCTTCTTCTAATGCAGAACAATTTCAGGACCCTGCATCCCAACTTGAAAACACTGCAGCTAACTGCCTGGAAGATTCCTTAAAGCCCAACCACACCGTATTATCTCAGAGGGTGAAGGACATTATCCTGGAGGCTCGCAGACCTTCCACAAGAAAGGCATACTCAGCTAAATGGAAGAGATTTCTCATTTGGAGCACATCAAAGGGCACAGATGTCACAGTGGCAAACCTAGCACACATCCTAGAATACTTTGCAGAATTGTTCCACAATGGCCTGTCTTATTCATCCATTAAGATGCATGCTTCAGCAATTTCAGCAGAATACAATATGGATCCACCTATCTTCTCACACCCTCTTCTCAGACCATTTTTGAGAGGGATCAAAAATGTTAAACCTCCAAGAAGACCCCCCCCCTACCTGCATGGGATCTCAATTTTGTGCTGGAAAAACTGACGCTACCTCCTTTTGAACCAGCAGCATCAGCAGACCTCCAGTTTTTATCTTGGAAAACTGCATTCCTTCTGGCAATCACTTCAGCAAGAAGAGTATCTGAGTTACAGGCCTTAATGGCAGTGCAGCCTTTTCTTATTTTTCACCAGGATAGAGTGTCACTGAGAACCAATCCTACTTTCATGCCAAAGGTGGTATCTAGGGTATCCTTGAACCAAGCTATTCACTTGCCCACGTTCTTCCCTAACCCACAGAACAAAGGGGAAAAACTTTTGCACACCTTGGATATACACAGACAACTACGCTACTATTTGGACAGAACTAAAACTAACAGAAGAACTGACCAACTTTTTGTAGCATATGCAACTGGGGTGCAAGGAAGAGCAATTTCCAAACAGACAATTTCAAAATGGATAGGAAATTGCGTTCGTTTTTGCTAGTCCTTTCATGGAAAGACAGTTCCTGAAAATATCAGGCCTCACTCCACAAGGGCCACAGCCACCACTACAGCTTTCCTACGAGGGGTGGCTACCAAGGACATTTTAGAAGCTTCTACTTGGAGCTCCGTGCATACATTTGCCAAGCATTACAATCTACCCTTATACTCCAGATCCCGAGCAGGGTTTGCAACTGCAGTACTGCAGGGGATCATAACTACACCATAATTCTCTTAGTACCTCCTCCCCCAGATTGGCTATGGTATTCTACCCATATGTTATGACTGCAGATGCATCCTTGAAGGACATAGTACAGTTTTGTACCTACCATAAATGTAGATGTCCGATAGGTATGCATCTGCAGTCAGGATTACCCACCCTCCTTCCCCTCTGTGGTATTCCTAGGGAACTTACCCCTCTTTCAGCTAGCTGGGGGAATCTATTATGGTGTATTTGTTTGTTTGTTTATATATGTATATAATTTGCAGATGTTCAGAGCTTTTCAGCATTTATCCAAATTTAGCCTTCCTACAGGACACCTGGCATCTGGGGCAAGAAACACTGAGGAAAATGGCGTCGGCTGATGCTTTTATACCCCAGCCGCTCTGACGTCGGGGAGGAGGCGACATCAGCCAACGCCGGACCCAGACTTTGGAATTCGGCCGACCGAAGGGCTGCCTGAGGCAGGACAACCCATATGTTATGACTGCAGATGCATACCTATCGGACATCTACATTTATGGTAGGTACAAAACTGTACTTTTTTGGAGTTTCACCAAGTTTAAATGATCAATAGTACAGCTGGTAGATGTTGTGTTTATTGCTGTTAGGGTGTATCTCAGACTGGGGATCACTTCTGTTTGTGCTCTTCAATGTTTTTGTTATGGAGCTTTAACCAAAAAAAGAGGCTTAACTTCCTTGCAATTGGCACATAAATGAGTGCTGATGGGGAGAGGTACTTCAGTGACTTGCCTGAGATAGCAGGAGGCATAGCTTCTAAACCTGAGTGGTTAGACTTCCTTGTAGACTTGAAGTACTGTTGCACTGGAAGATGTGCACCAGTAAAGTAGGCTTTCCAAGTGGTTACTAGAGAGTAAGTCAGGGATGGAATTGGAAAGGGCTTGGAATCTGTGCAGAATCAATGGGAATAGAAGTAGCACGTGCTAGTGGCAGAATCTGAGTCAACTAGATACACTTACTGTTTTACTGCTGGCATCCAGCATGTATATTTGTATATATAAATGTGATCTGTAAACAAGTAATCAGGTGCTGCTACTGTTGTTTCACAGACACTGAGGCGGTGTTACAGTCGAGTGAAGGAGCATGGCCTCGGGAAGAGGAAGAGCAGTTACACCTTTGAACAGCTGGAGCAGGTGTTTGGACAGGGAGGATGGGAACCCCAGCCCTGCCAGCCTGTATTGATCAACAGCAGTGGCCTTTACCAGGAGATGGAGTCTGATGGCAGCACCATGGAGGATTATTCCCAGGATGAATGGGGAAACCACAACCAGGAGCTTCGTGGATGCACTGAAACGGACCAGGAAATAGGTAAGAAAGGTCAGGATGACTAATGAAAGAGCCCAGCTGTCATTGCTTTCAAGAACAAGGTAGATTGCAGTGTGACACTGGGTACTTGTGCTTTTGGACTCCTTTCATTCTGTTTTGCAGTTTGCCAGTGGGGTAGAATTTGATTTTGTAGAACTTTTAAGAGGTGTGGAACAGGAGAGACAGGAAAGTGTTGCTTAATCAGCTGCATTTAATGTCTGTGCCGTTTCTGAGGAATATCTTCTCAAGAAATGTCTGTTACACGACAGAAATGTTTCTAAGCAAAATTAATAGAGATTATGTCCTTTTTATAGTTGGATTGATTTCTGGTGTGCCAGACTGCCGGCCTGGATTATGTGACTTTACCATTGTAGAAACCAGTTGAACATCTTGTAGCTGTTAACTGCTGGGGATAATGTAGCCAAAATAGAGTTGTTTGTAGGTGGTCAATTTGGATTCTTTAAGAAATTCTGATGTGTTTTGTACTCTTCTGACAGAATTATTCATTAGTAATGTTGGTAAACATTTAAGAGAAGGCCCACTCAGTTATTGTTTAATAATGCGATTTGCATTTCTTAGTCTATCTGCAACTTAAGATTTTTACCACAGATAGGTGTTTAACATAAATCATTTTGCAGTACCATTCATTGCAAGTGACGTTATGGACAGAAAGATGACCAACCATGTGTCATGTAAGTTGTATCTGTTCTTAACCAATGTTTTCATATTCTGTTTAATTTGGTATAATTGTTTTTTTATATTTTTAAAGATTGTAACATCATTGTTCTTATAATGTTTCATAGTACTTTGGAGCTTTTCTCACTGGAACTCCACTGAATATGTACTCCTACTGAGAAGGATTTTCCCGGTAATCAGATGTCAATAAATAAATCCAGACTGTATCCAGAACCTATTCCCATATGAGATTTAGGAATGAACCGACGCATCATTACTGCAACAGTGATATAGTTATACAGTTGTGTAGGCACTTAATGCAGTTGTAGATGTTATAGAAAATTCACTATTGCAATAGCAGTTCCCTTCCTTCTCCTCTCTAGTTCCCTTTTTAGGGACTTTTATGGTTTGGGTCAGGTACATTGATCATGGTTGTCCCTACTTCTCTCCTGTACTCCCTTGACATTGTGCCAATCTTTCTCAGAGTTGACCCATGTCATGGGGCGGAAGCCCCCTAGTCTTCTTGCTGGGTATACTTCTGGGGTGTGGGGGTTTGTATTGTGGTTCCAGATTTCTCCTTTGAGGAGAAGGACTAAAGGATGGTGGCAGTGGATGTCCTTTTACACCTGATGTTTCAGGATGGGCTGGTGGATGATATTTGCTAGGTCTACCAGATGAAGAGATGCTAAGCAGTGGAAATTGAGCTGGATGTCAGGCTGTCAAATATCATTTCCTACAGCAGTGTATAACTTTAACATCTACACCTATGGTAAGTTCTTGCAAAACTCTTCTATATTCTGTCTGACAGTATTTGATTGGAGGTGGAAAGCTGTTGCAGTCATAAGCTCATCAAATAGCAATGCTTTTGCTTGTTTTAAAGTTATACCACTTTCGCATGTGCAGTTTCATCCTTTGATTGGGTGTTCCTGATTTCCGGAAATTTTTTTTAAACCTTCACCCTTTTAGCAAACATTTCTTTGATGCAAACTTGTGTCTTGACATTGCTCTCCTGCCTTACTTGAAGATTTAATCTCTTTGTGTCTTGTAAGTGACAACATATTTAATTGTGGCTCCTTGTTCAGAGTGGCATAAGTTAGTGGAATGCAATAATCCTGCGGTTTTGACCACCTTTATTTCTTGTGTCATGGACTGTGGTAAGCTTGCAGGGCCTATGTAAGTGTGTCTTACCAAGGCTGTTAATTCTTTGCTGCATAACCACTGTAATTGTGTTACTAGCCAACCGCCAACAAGTGGTTTTCTTAACCAAGGCCAGTAATTCTGTGCTGCATAGCTGGTAGGCAAGTGGCTCTCTTATCAAGGCTGTTAATTCTGTGCTGCATAACCACAGTATTAGCAGTGTTACTAGTAAACTAGCAGCAAGTGGTTCTAAAGAGTGACATTTGAGATTAGTAGTTATCTCATCCCATTTCAGTATTCACACCTCTCCACTTTGGACTCCTTTATTTGCTGAAGTGTAGTCCAGAACCTCCAATTTCTGATCATAATGGTTGTCTGCTAGTGCTGCTTCCACCTACGGGAAATAAAAGTTGATCCATGCATTTTGCTTCATTGTTGTGTACCATTCTTGCTCATCAAAAAAAAAGCAGCTGCAGAGCATGGTAAAGCAACAACACGTAGAGTATTTCAGATTCAAAAAAACAATGTGAAATCACAATATCAACACTTTAATAATAAAGCTTTTGGACATAATCCTTCATCAGTGTAACATTCAAATTAACAGCTCATTTAAGTATAAAACAAAAGTGATCACATGATATCACTCAGCCAATAACACAAAAAAAAACATTTAGAATTAAAATGATCTCAAACACATTTGTTTGAACTTTAAAACAAGTTTAATGGAAATCATTCTATTTATGCCAGGGGCATGATCAGCATTTAAACGCAATATCCATTCATATTCCCTCAATTATAACTTATTATTCAAATCACCACCCCTGGCATCCTTAAAAACCACATCCAAAACCCTAAACATAAAAATCAGAGTTTCCCCATTTTCTTTCAAGTGTTGAGCCAGCGCAGTAGTCATGTTACCCCATACGAATTTCTGTTCTGTGTTCCACTATTCTCTCCCTTAATCTCAGAGTCGATTTTCCTACATAAAAGGCACAACATATCTTACAGGTAGCCAAATAATATTATTAGTATTACAATTTGCATAACAATTCAACATATATTTTCTGTCTGTTTTGTAATAGGGTGTGTGAAACATCTCTCCTTACTTATCTCACTAACCGAACAGTTGTAACAAGGAACAGTCAGTCCCTTGTCTAGTAGATACGACTTTTACCTGCTGCAGAAAATCTTTGTAACACAGACGTTTCTTAAGACTAGAGCAGTTTTTTACAAGAAAAATTCAGAAAACTATTAATATATTGTCAGCTCAGGAAGAGAACAAAAATACACCAATTTTTTTCTTATGACAGCTTCTATATCTCTACTACATCTGTTAAATCTTGTGACATAATATAATTTATTACTATTCTTATTTTTAAAAATAGTTTGGTATGAATCTGTTGAGCTAAAATATGGTTTCATTATATTATTTCTTTCACTAAGAACCTCACGATAAAGCTTTTCCAAGAGAGCTTTATCATAACCTCTATCAATGAATACTTCCATTACTTCATGCATTTGGGTAAGGGCAGATATTATCATTAGTATTAAGCCGACTAACTCTGCTGAACTGCGCTTTTACAATACTGTTAAAAATAAATGGGCATGCATATTTCCTCTGTCAAGATACATATTTTTATGCAATGGTTTCCTATATACAGTTGTATTCAATCCTTCATTATTAACAAAGTTTGACATCCAAAAAGTCAATGTTCGATCTAGAGCAAGTCAACTAAAATTTTAAGTTCAGTAATCATATTTATGTAATCAACAAATGACAATAATTCTGACTCACTGCTAACCCATACACGGAAGACATCATCAACAAATCTACAAAAGAACGATATCTTTGGTACATAGATGGAATTATTAAAAATGTGCGTCTTCCCATGTCTGTAAAGCCCGATGTGTTCCCCATAGGTGTGCCCATCTCCACACCCATTAATTGATGGTTGTATTTGTCAAATAGGAAGATGTTATTCAGGACTATTTGTAATAGTTCACATATTATTTCAATCTGTCTACCATTCTTACTCCCTGTTTCAGCCAAAAGTTCTCTTATTGCACATATTCCATAGTCCTGAGGAATCATTGTAAAAAGCGAAACAATGTCTGTTACAAAAAAAAAAGCAATATTATTAGCTTCATACCACTCACAAAGTTGAGTTAAAAAATCATCAGTGTCTTTAAAACTCTTAACGTATTTCAAATAATCACTTAATAAATCTTGCAAAATTAAATATATGGATTCAGTCATCCATCCCCTTCCAGAGACTATAGGTCTCATTGGGGGGTTATGCAAATATTTATATATCTTTGGATTGTCATACAGCCTTGGTATAATAGGACAGGGAACACTAAAATAATGAAATAAATCCAATGATATAGCATTATTTGTAACTCGTATGTCATTCAATTCACATTTTCTCATTTTCATTTGGAAACTTTTCAATACTAATGCATCAAATAATAAAAGGTCCAGTACATTCATTCCTGTTAGCCACCCTGTCGTAACTTTTCTTAGTGAAATTTGTGAGAAACAAATTTGTGACCTATTTGAACAACGCTCCTTTCGTAAATCTTATGGAAATGAATGTTACCGATGTACAAAAATGTATAGAGAATGTTAATTTAATTATATGAGTTACAAATTAATAATGGTATATCATGGGATTTATGTTATTATTTTAGTGTTTCTTGTGATGCAGTAGAGATATAGAAGCTGGCATGTGAAAAAATTGGTGTAATTTATCTCTCCCTGAGTTGATTAATATATTAATAGTTTTCCGAATTTTTCTTATAAAAACTGTTCTAATCTTAAGAAACGTCTTTGTTACAAAGATTTTCTGCAGCAGGTAAAAGTCGTATCTACTAGACTAGGGACTGTTCCTTGTTACAACTGTTCGGTTTGTGAGATTAGAGAGAGATGTTTTACACACCCTATTACAAATAGAAGATGTATGTTGAATTGTTATGCGAATTGAAATACTAATAATATTGTTTGGCTACCTGTAAGATATGTTCTACATTTTATGTGGGAAAATCAACTTGGAGATTAAAGGAGAGAATGGTGGAACATAGATCAGAAATCCATATGGGGTATTATGACTAATGCGCTGGCTCAACACTTGAAAGAAAATGAGGAAAATCATGTTTTTACGTTTAGGGTTTTGGATGTGGTTTTGAAGGATGCCAGGGGTGGTGATTTGAATAATAAGTTAGAATTGAGGGAATATGAGTGGATATTGCGTTTAAACGCTAATCATGCCCCTGGCATAAATAGAATGAATTGCCATTAAACCTGTTTTAAAGTTCAAACAAATGTGTTTGAGATCATTTTAATTTTAAATGTGTTTTTGTGTTGTTGGCTGTGGGATATGTGATCATTTTTGTTTTATATTTAAATGAGTTGTTAAAGTGTCCATTAGAGACATAGGTGCCAAACCAGGGATGAATTTCTTGTTCACATCTAATAGTCCCAGTTACAGTTGAATTGGGTTAGGGAACAGCTCTGATGTTCTTCGTCTCACATTGCTGCAGTCATAACCTGTGGGTAGTCCGCTGTCCTCGGTCGGCCCGAATACCAAAGAGCTGGGCTGGCGTCGGTCATTGTCGCCTAGAGCTGACGTCAGTACGTAGTAGTACTTAAGCGCATGACCGACGCCATATCCTCAGTCTTTCTTGCCGCGTGGTCCGAAGCAGAAGCAGCGTTTGCAAGTGCCATTCGGCGTTCTGAAATTTTCATTTATCGAGTTTCAGACCGAAGACCAAGTTGGGCTAAGTACCCCGTTGGGGAAATCTTTATCTTTTCTTGCCTCAGTTATCCGGATGTCAGAAAAAGTTAATAATTGCATTTCTTGTGGGAAACAGATATTTCATAGGGATTATCATTCTTTCTGTATTCCTTGCTTGGGGCCAGAGCACGACGTGGTCGGGTGTCGCTTTTGTGCTAGATTTAATAAGCGCACCATTAAACGGAGATTAGACTGTGCCAGGCTTGTTTTCGGTAAAAGGTGTAACTATAACATGCCGTCGGATCCCCCGACGCCCGCTACCGCTAAAAAGCGTAAAGACAGGTCTTTGAAGTCTAAACCGGATGAGTCGTCCGTTGCGGACGCCGGTTCTACTGAGCCTCCGGTTGAATCTGTGGATCCTGCCGAGGGTTCGGCTGAATCCCAGGGGGAACCTATACTTTTACAGGAGTTGGCCTCTCAGGAGTTAGGCCCGGCTGAAGGTGCTTCTCAGGTGTCTGTAGTTCCATCCTTACAGAAGGTTATTAGGCCTTCTACTTCAGTGGCTAAAGGCCATGCTAAGGCCAAACCTTGTCTTGTTGGCCCTGGTCATAGTTCTTGCTCTCCAGCCCCTGTTCCTAAAAAGCATATGTTGAAAATGGTGGAGGACTTGATTACTTTGATCAGGGGTTCTATGCCCCCCCCCAGAGAAGAGGCCTAGGGTGGAGGCAGATTTAGAGGGAATGGATCATTCCTCAGACTACTCTGATTCCTCAGCTGAAGAAATTCAGGAATTCCCTTCTTATTCAGATTCGGATGCAGAGGACTCCTGTCCTTCTGCTTCTCCGCCAGACGATTTTTCTTTTTCTGAGACTTTACATTCCATGAGGGAACATTTTAAGTGGGAAGGTCAGGATTTTTCAGATTCTCGGAAACGGCTTAGAGAATTGTTGTTTCTGCCACAACATAGGCCCTTGGCTATTCCTCCTGTCTTAATGTTGTTCAGGATGTTTTTTTCTGAATCTTCCCTTAATCCTGATTCTTTGCCTCCTGCCCCTGTTAAGCCGGACAGATATTACAGAGTTCCAGAAGCACATAAGTATTTGTACAAGAGTCCTAGAGCTGATCCGGAAACTATTATTCAAGGTCCTAAGGGTATTAGGGCTTCTGTGGCTAAGAATCCAGTTCCTTTGGATAAAGATTCTAGAGCTTTAGATAGGTGGGGGAAAAAAGTGTACACCTCCTCTACGTTAGCTATGAGGGCTTTGAATTGCCAATTTCATATGCTGAAGTATCAGAACTTTTTGTTAGGTCAATTGAAATCTAAGGTGGATGCTTTATCTGAGGGTATAGAGTGTAAGGAGCTCCAGGAGTTGGTTCATGCATCAGATCAAGTTGGCAAGCATTCTTTGCAGTGCGGTTTCGATGCTCTTCAGGCTTCATCCAGGGTGGCTGCTACAGGTTCAGTTATTCGTAGACATGCCTGGCTTAAGGATCAAAATTTGTCAGAGCATGTTAAGGCTCGGATTTTGGATGCTCCTCTTCAATCTGAAGTACTTTTTGGTCCTCCTGTGGAATCAGTTTTGAAAAAGATGGAAGATAAGGCTAAGTCTATGCAGACGGTCAAGGATTTTATGCAGGTGCATCCTCCTAAGTTTAGTAGGAATTGGCCTGCTAGAGGGATGGTCTTATCCTTCTTCGGATTATCAGTCTAAGGGCAAGTCTAGACGTGGTAGAGGCAGAGCTCAGGCTCAGGGTTCTTTTAGACCTAGGACTTGGAGTTCTCCTGCACAGTCTTCTGGTGAGGGCAGGGGTCAGCCCTTTCGTAAACAGACCCAATGACCTGTATCTTCCACTGCCAGACCCTTCTTTACTGGCAGCTCCTCTAGGAGGGAAGTTGGGACTTTTCAAACAAAACTGGCATTTGGTCACCCAGGACAAATGGGTGTTGGATATAATAAATCACGGTTACAAGTTTTATTTTCACACTTTTCCTCCTTTCAAAGGCATGCCGGATGTGCCTCCTCAGCAAAGGATGGAGGCTCGGGAGCAAATCTCGTTACTTTTGCAGATGGGGGCAATTCAGGTGGTCCCTCCATCAGAAGTAGGCCTAGGTTTTTATTCCCGTCTATTCCTAGTGCCAAAGAAAGGAAACACTTGGAGGCCAATTCTGGATTTGTCCATTCTCAATACCTACCTAGACATTCCAAAGTTCAAGATGTTAACATTACAACAACTTCTGCCTATGCTAGGCAAAGATCACTGGATGGTAACCCTGGATCTCAAAGAGGCCTATCTTCACATCCCTATCAGGCCCAGCTGCAGGAGATTCCTGAGGTTTCGGGCTGGTACTTCTCATTATCAGTTCTCTGCATTGCCCTTTGGTTTATCTACTGCGCCCAGAGTATTCACAAAAGTTCTGGCTCCTGTAATTGCTTTCTTCAGACAGAGAGGAATACAAATTTATCCTTATCTGGACGATTGCCTGATTCTTGCTCAAAACAAAGACAAGTTACTACAACATCTCCAGTATGTAATGGCAGTTTTAAGGTGCCTAGGGTATTCTGTGAACAAAATAAAGTCCAGTCTAGTGCCCTCTCAGGACATGTGCTTTCTGGGTGTCAGACTGAATTCAGCTTCTCAGATGGCATTTCTGACCCCGGACAAACAAAGAACTCTTCATCTATACTTCCAGCAGTTATCAGTAATATCCAGGCTGACTGCAAGGACAGTCCTTCAAGCCTTGGGGTTCATGGCATCTTGCATTCTAGTACTTCCCAATGCCAAACTGCATATGAGGAAGCTACAATGGTATCTCAAAAGCGTGTGGACTCAACACTGCCACGGTTTGGACACTGTCATTCGGATTATACCTTGCATCCAGAAGGAATTCTTGTGGTGGGCTCAGGAATGTCACCTAAACAAGGGACTCTCTGTGATCCGACCAGAGGCGAGTCAGATCCTAACGACGGATGCCTCGGACTTGGCTTGGGGAGCACACTTCAATGGGAAATGGATTCAGGACATATGGCCTCCCAAACTACTACATTTGCATATCAACATGAAGGAGATGTTAGCAGTCCAATTTGCCTTGATGGCCTTCAAGGACCTACTTCAGCCGGGACAGGTGTTGATTCAAACAGACAACACAACAGTCATGTGGTACATCAACAAGCAGGGGGGAACCCATTCCTACCCTCTTTGCAGACAAGCTATGATTTTATGGGAGACTGCTCTGAGTTTGCATATCAATCTTCAAGCACGGTTTCTGCCAGGAGCACAGAACTCCCTAGCAGATGTATTGAGCAGACAAATTGTGGATCCCCACGAGTGGAGACTGGACCCTCAGGTATTCAAACAGTTGACCGTGGCTTGGGGAGCTCCAGACATAGATCTGTTCGCTTCTCCACTGAATTTCCAACTGCCAAAATTTTGCACAAAGATGTTCCATCCAAGTGCTTGGAAAGTGGATGCTCTATCTTTCAGTTGGAACAACCTTCACGTTTATGCTTTCCCCCCTCTGCCTCTTCTTCCCAAGGTACTCTTGAAAGTCAGGCGGGACAAGCCTTGCATGATTCTTATAGCACCAGATTGGCCACGTCAGCATTGGTATCCTCTGCTGAAGAGTTTAATTCAGGAGCCTCCTTGGCCTTTGCCACAGGTTCCTCATTTGTTATCCCAGTCAAACAATCATTTTCTCAATGTTCAGGTGCAGTCCCTGCATCTAACAGCCTGGCGTATTCTGTAATGGAGCCAGTGGGGTCTCAGCTTCCTCAACAGGTTTTAGATGTCATTTTGGAAGCCAGGCGGCCTAGTACTAGAAAAGTTTATGCTGATAAATGGAAGAGATTTTTTCTTTGGAGCACAGCAAAGGACTTTGATGTTTCAGTGCCTAATTTGAGTTTTGCACTACAGTATCTTACTGAATTACTGGACAAGGGTTTGTCATTCTCTTCTGTGAAGGTTCATGCTGCAGCCATTTCTGCTCACTATGATTGTGACCCTCCTTTATTTTCTCACCCTTTGTTTAAACAGTTTCTTAGAGGTGCAAAGAATATAAGACCCCCATGTAGAGCTCCTACTCCTTCCTGGGATCTCAATTTTGTATTAGAGAAGCTTACTTTACCTCCTTTTGAACCTGCAACTACGTCTGAATTGAAGTTTTTGTCTTGGAAGACTGCTTTTTTGTTGGCCATTACTTCTGCTAGGAGGGTATCTGAATTGCAGGCACTCATGGCAGTTGAACCCTTTCTGATTTTCCATAAAGATAGAGTTTCTTTGCGAACTAACCCTACTTTTATGCCTAAAGTGATTTCTAATGTGGCCTTGAACCAGTCTATTCATTTGCCTACTTTTTATGCTGATCTCCAAAATAAAGGGGAAAAGTTTTGCATTCTTTAGATATCCACAGGCAGCTCCGTTATTATTTGAGCAGAACTAAAGAGTTCAGACAGACTCAACAGTTATTTGTTTCCTTTGCTTTGGGTTCACAAGGGAAAGCTGTTTCAAAGCAAACTATTTCTAAGTGGATTGGTCAATGTATTGCTTTTTGTTATTCTAATCATGGGAAGGATGTTCCTGCTGGGATCAGACCTCATTCTACCAGGGCTACTGCCACATCTACTGCTTTTTTGAGGGGGGTAGCTACTAAGGATATTTTGGAGGCAGCTACTAGGAGTTCAGTACACACTTTTACTAAGCATTACCATCTCCCTCTTTATTCCAAGTCCAGGGCTGGGTTTGCCACTGCAGTTTTACAGGGCATGTTAGCAGCTCCTAATGCTATTTAATTTGCCAGCCTCCCTTTTCCTTTGCTTTGGGATTCTACCCACAGGTTATGAATGCAGCAATGTGAGACGAAGAACATAGTACAGTTTTGTACCTACCATAAATGTAGATGTTCGAGGATCTACATTGCTGCAGTCCAATTATCCCTCCCTCCTTCCCCTCTATAGTTTGTGGTTGCTGTATTTTTTGTGATAATCTTTATTTCCACACTAGTAGTTGTTGGGCTTTTACTATTTTGGCTCTGGCCTTCTTTCATTCTTAGGCCTTCTGACATCTGGGGCAAGAAAGACTGAGGATATGGCGTCGGTCATGCGCTTAAGTACTACTACGTACTGATGTCAGCTCTAGGCGACAATGACCGACGCCAGCCCAGCTCTTTGGTATTCGGGCCGACCGAGGACAACGGACTACCCACAGGTTATGACTGCAGCAATGTAGATCCTCGAACATCTACATTTATGGTAGGTACAAAACTGTACTTTTTACATGGATGGGGACCCTGTTCCAGAGAGGGGATAGTCTCTGGGATATACATACCTGTCTCTCCAGCAGGTCCTATTTATATCACAGTTAGTTTAAATCTTTAGAACAGGTAAGTCTGCTGCTGCTTGTTTTGCAGATATGCAGGTGTCCATCAGGTTGGGGGGGGGGGGGGGGTCAGACAGTGCCTTGTATGCCAGGCATAGATCTTCCCTCAGCAGCCTGTAGGAGACTGAACACAGGGGTAGTGCTTCGGGCTGGTCTACAGAGGGTGTGTTGCTTATGTGCTATATTCTTGTAGTGAGGAACCTCTGTAGGTATTCCAGTTGTTGGATGTGCCTGGTTAGGTATATACCTAAGGGGGCATTGTACTCAATGATTGGTCTGATGATTGCCAAACAGTGTCAGAATGATCTCCTTGCATCTAGATGCCATACCTTTGTTTATAAGTTACTTAACATAGAATGATGGTCAAAGGCTAGATTACTGTCTACATGTCGCCACAAGTACATGACCACTGGGTCAGCTTTTAAGGGTGTGTTGTCATTATGATAGTTTCCAGGGGTGGATGACTTCCTGAAGGATTGTTAAGCATTTCTTCGCATTTTGCTTTAGTCCATGGCTCTGACACAAGTTATTTGTCTGTGTTGGCCGTTTCTGGAGAACGGTGATGTCTGTGCAGGATTCTAGGATTACTCCTAATTTACAGTCATCTACATAGTTGGTCAGCCAGAGGCCCTTGACGTTGGCCTCTATTTCCAAGACATAGATGCCAAAAAGGAGTGGTTCCAGAACCCATCCTTGAGGGACTCCACTTGTGACTGGCCTCTTTATAAAGGTGGACTTCCCAATTCTAACTTCTTAGGTCCTGTCTGTGAGCCAGCTAGCTGTTTTTCAGGTGACATAAGGATTTATACCTAACCTCAAGTTTGTCAGCAGTGCCCAAGTATTGCCAAATGCCTTTGCCATGTTACGGTAGGCAGTGTGAACCTTTTTGTCTTCCTCTGTTGCTTTGGTGACCTTCTTGAAGAAGTTCACCAGGTTGAGTAGGCTTGACCTGCCCTTGATGAAACCAAACTAAGTTGGGTCCAGTGTCTGGAAGTTTGCTGTGTCGTTGTCATTCCTATAATTCATTCCATAGCTTTACTTATGGGATAAGTGAGACTTAATGGGTCAGAAGGTGACTTGCCTTTGTGCAGAGGAATGACTGTTACTGTTCGCATTTGTGAGGCATGAAGCCTGTTTGGAGACTGTGGTTACATAGTGATTCCAGAAGGCCTGCTAGGTCATGTATCTTGCTGTTTAGAAGGTAGCCTGGGATATTGTCTGGTTCCATTGATCCAGTATTCATAGCATTAGAGAGAGCATTGAGGACATGTTTGCTAGTGGAAGTAGGGAGAGTTGTATTTGATATTTCCTGACAGGAGGCTGGGCGAAAAGAGGGGTAAAGTTAGAGCTGAATTTGTCCATTAATAGGTTTGCTATATTTTCCTGTCTTTTTAATTTCTTCATATCTTTTGGGTTTGTAATACCATGACAGGAATGGACCCCATTCCCATGTCAAAGTATGATTAAAGTTCATGAAATTAGTATTGTTTCAGTCCTTGATGTCAGCCAGAAGTGGTCTTTGCAGCACCCACAGTGTACTCAGTCTTCTTTTTGTGGACCACTATGTCCGGTCTTTTGAACTGTTGGTAATGGGTCATCCTATGTGATGTAAACTTCATCATTTTTTATGAAGCTTTGTGGCTCATATTTCCAGTATTTTTCAGCCACTTCAGTACCATAATGTTTGCGCAATTCCCAGTGCAACAGTCTTGCCACATTATAATGCATTTCAGTGTACAGTCGTCCTGCCATTAGTATGTCACAACCAGCAATGAGATGTGCGATTGTTTCCAATTGTAGGTTTTGTAAAGTGTGATTTTCTTAGTGTTTCACTGTTGCAGTCATTACATTTGGGTAATCTGCTGGCAGATTGCCCTCAGTCGGCCTGAATTCCAAAGTCTTGGGTCCTGCGTCGGTTACTGTCTTCTCTTCCATGACGTCAGGTCATCAGGAGTATAAAACATGCAGCCAATGCCATTTTCTTCAGTCTTACTTGCCGCGCAGTGCCCGAAGCAGAAGAATTTCGTAAGTGCCAGTCGGCCGACTACTGAAATATTCGAGTTTGAGTTTCAGAACCGAAGTCTTCACTAAAGCTAAGTACCCCATTGGGGAAACTTTTTTTCTTGCTTTTTACCGATGTCAGAAAAAGTTAATGATTGTATTACTTGTGGGAAGCAAATACCTCATAAGGATTTCCATTCATACTGTATTCCTTGCCTAGGCCCTGATCGCAACGTGCCTGGCTGTCGGTTTTGTGGTAGATTTAACCAACGCACTATTAAGCGTCTGTATATTTTTGCATCACAGTATTTTGGAAACAGATTTAAGTACCCAGAAATGTCATCTGATAGCAGTCGGAGTACGTAAAAAATGCAAAGAAAAGGACAGAGAAAGGCAGTCGAGATCCAAAACCGACGAAACTTCTAAGCCAGTCGCCGGTACTCAGTGAGGCGCCTTTGCAGCCCCTGATGTCCACTACCTTCGAGTCGCAGGCCTCTACCAACACCCATGTGGAGTCTGGCATGCCGCAAGATACTCAAGGTATTGGACCGACGGATGTATCTCCCTTGGATGGGTCTGGAGCCGCTGATCAGGCACCGGCTTCTGAGGGTGTATTCAGACCTCAACATTTGTACATCAAACCGAAGGCTGCAAAACCAAAGACAAAAGCAACTTCTAAAACTAAAAAAACGACGCATGAGCCACGTGCACAGGCCTCCATGCCAGATGATCAAAATGGCTGCAGACTTCATTACCTTGATCAGGGGTACCCATCCCCCTCCAGATAAGAGGCCTAGGCAAGACATTGATAATGAATCTTCAGATCAGGTTTCTATTTCTTCTAATTCCTCTTCTGATTAGGAATTTTCTTTACCTCCCTATGAGGATTCTGATGCTGAGGAGTCTATTCCATTTGCATCTCCTCATGGGGATTATTCATTTGGAGAAACCTTGGATACTTTGAGGGAGCAGTTTCACTGGGAGAGTCAAGACTTTTCAGAATCTATAAAGAGGCTCAGGGATTTCCTCCTTCTCCCTCAGCACAAGCCTTTAGCCATTCCCCCTGTTTTAGATATTGTGGATGATGTGTTTTCGGAGTCAAGCTTGACCCCTGACTCCTTACCTCCGGCTCCCAGTAAGCCTGAGCAGATATTACAGGGTCCCTGACTCTCATAAATTTTTATTTAGAAACCCTGCTGCTGATCCTGAAACTATTTCACAGGGTCCAAAGGGAGTTAAGGCCTCAACTGCAAAAAACCCTACCCCCTCTGACAGGGATTCAAGGGCACTGGACAGTTGGGGAAAAAAGGTTTATACATCTACAACATTGGCAATCAGGGCCTTAAACTGTCAATTTCATATGCTTAAGTACCAACAACATGTTATGGGATTGCTGAAACAGAAAGTGATGTTGATTTCAGAATGTGCAGAAAATAAAGAATTGTGGGAATTCTTGCATGCAGCTGAACAACTTGGAAAGCATACTTTGCAATGTGGTCTTGATTCTTTGGAGGCATCCTGCAGGGCCACAGTTACTGGATCTGTGATTAGGAGGCATGCCTGGTTAAAGGAACAAAATTTGCCTGACCATGTTAAAGCTAAATTGCTAGATGCACCTTTACATGATTCTCTGTTTGGTATTAAGGCAGAAGAGGTTTTAAAGAAAATGGAAGACAAAGCTAAGTCTATGCAGACTGTTAGACTTCTTACAAATGCAGCCACCCAGATTCAGTACACTGGCCTACAAAAAAATGGTTCTTTCCTGTGTCAGTCAGAGCTCAAAGGGGCAAATCCAGACACCCTAAGGGTTCCAGATACCAAGCGCAAGACTCATACAGGTCAAAGCAATGGGGTGCATCCACCTCCAAATCTGGAGGAGATAAAGCGCAAACCTACAGAAAGCAATCTCAATGACTTCCCTCTGCCTGCACCAGGCACTTACCTTTTGGCAGCACCCGTAGGGGGAAAATTAGCACTTTTTGCTCAAAATTGGCATTTAATAACCCAGGACAAGTGGGTACTAAACATCATAAAACAGGGATACAGATTCCATTTCCACACTCTGCCAATGACAAATGGTTGGCCAGATCTGCCAAAAAATCAATGGGCAGAGGCACAGAAACCGGTTACATCCCTCATGGATATGGAAGCCATTCAAACAGTACCAGAACAGGAAAAAGGACAAGGTTTTTACTCGACTGCTCTTGGTACCCAAAAAGGACAAGGCCTGGCGCCCGATACTGGATTAATCGATTTTGAACACATACCTGGACATTCCAAAATTCAAAATGCTCACTTTGCAGCAGCTTCTGCCCATGCTGGGCAAGAATGCTTGGCTGGTGACTTTAGACCTAAAAGAGGCATACCTGCATGTCCCAATAAGAGAATCGTGCAGAAGATACCTCATATTCAAGGCTGGCTTAATGCATTACCAGTTCTCTGCACTGTTCTTTGGCTTATCTACTGTGCCTAGGGTCTTTAGACAGTGCTTGGCACCAGTAATTGCATTTTGCAGACAAAGAAGTATACAAATATATCCATACTTGACGACTGTCTCATTCAAGCAGAGAACAAGGACACTCTTCTCCGACACCTGGCGTTTGTGAAAAGGCTTCTAACATGCCTAGGGAACACAATAAACGAAAATAAATCACAACTGGTACCCTCTGAAAAGATAACATTCCTGGGTGCAAGCTTGAATACAACTGCCCAGATGGCTTACCTCACGCCAGGCAAACAAAGGTAACTGACTAAACTGATGGCAGCAAAAACCCAGTCTTCTGCAAGACAAATTCTGCAGGCTCTGGGCTTCATGGCATCCTGCATCCTACTAATTCCATATGCAAGACTGCATATGAGGAAACTTCAATGGTACCTAAAATGTTTATGGAGTCAACATTCACACAGTCTGGAAACAATGATTCTTCTCATTCCCTGCCTGCAGCAGGAATTTCTATGGTGGTCAAAGGCCTGTCGCCAAAACATGGCACGGCCCTTCACTCTACCCTTTGCCAGCCAAACCTTAACACATCAGATTATGCCTGGGGGGCCCACATGGCAGGAAGTTGCATTCAGGGCATATGGTCACCAAAACAAATGCATCTATATATCAACCAAAAAGAGATGCTAGCCGTTCAAAGTATCCTAACAGCCTTCAAGGACTTACTTCATCCAGGACAACTACTGATAGACAGACAACACCACAGTCATGTGGTATATAAACAAGCAAGGGGGCACACACTCATGCCTCCTTTGCAGATTAGCCATGGTACTGTGGGACACATCTTTGACCTACCAATTACATCTTCAAGCTCAATTCCTACCAGGAAAGCAAAACACTCTGGCAGACGATTTAAGCAGAAACCTTATGGATCCTCACGAGTGGAAACTAAATCCACAAGTCTTCAGCATAATAACAGAGAAATGGGGGAGCCTAGACATAGATCTGTTTGCCTGTCCTCAAAATTATCAATTGAAAAGATTCTGCACAAGGACTTATCACATACAAGCATGGAAAGTGGACGCCCTATCCTTCAGTTGGAAAAACCTATCAGTTTACACCTTTCCTCCTCTGCCTCTTCTACCCAAGGTCCTCCTAAAAGTCAGACAAGAGAAGCCAAAGATGATATTAATTGCAAGCCACATGAACACGTAGCAGCAAAGCACTTATACCAACACGAAAATGCAAGTCCAGTGTTTGGCACAATAAAGGTTGTCCTCCAATACCACAGTACTATAGAAAGGCGAACTCTTACAAAGTAGAACCAAAGCTCTTTATTTCCACAACACACAGATTGAGCGCGCTTTCATCTCATATCGCGAGACTTCATCAGAATTTTTGTACGGCTTTGATGCAAGTATTGTCAAATCAGGAAACGTATGACGTTTTGTCGTTCGTCAGAGTCACATGATACTTAGATGTTTCTTTGGGTGTTGATACAGGAATTTGTAGGACAACCTTTATTGTGCCAAACAGTGGACTTGCATTTTCGTGATATTAATTGCCCTGGACTGGCCCCACCAATATTGGTACCCAATCCTAAGGAACTTGTCTCAATACCCAGCTTGGACCTTGCCTCAAAGACCACAACTACTGTCCCAGCAAAACAGTCAGATCCTGCACAATCAATTACAGATCCTGAACCTGGCAGCATGGCTAATCATGTAATCATACAAACGACACCTCTCAGTAAAGCTGTGATGGATGTCATTTTGGAAGCCAGAAGGCCTAGTACTAGAAAATCTTATGCGGACAAATGGAAATGATTCTGTGCTTGGAATCAAGCACAAGGAACTGATATAGCAGAACCACATATTCCCCAGATATTACAGTGCTTAACTGAGATGCTTGACAAAGGCCTATCTTTCTCATCAATCAAGATCCATGCCTCTGCCATTTCGGCTCATTACAATACAGAGCCACCAATCTTTTCTCATTCTTTACTAAAGCAGTATCTTAGAGTAGCCAAAAATTTAAGGCCTCCTAGAAGATCACTATTACCTGCATGGGACCTCAATTATGTGTTGGAAAAGCTCACCCTGCCTCCTTTTGAACCAGCTGCTACTGCTGATATAAAGTTCTTATCATGGAAGACAGCTCTGCTACTAACAATTGCTTCAGCAAGAAGAGTTTCAGAGCTACAGGCCTTCATGGCTGTAGAGCCTTTTGTCATATTTTACCCAGACAGGGTGTCTCTGAGGACAATTCCTACTTTTATGCCTAAGGTAGTTTCCAGTGTGGCTCTTAACCAAACAATTCATCTGCCAACTTTTTATCCAAATCCGCAGAACAAAGGGGAGAGAATTCTGCATTGCTTGGACGTACGCAGACAGCTAACATTCTACTTGAGCAGGACTAAAGCTCTTAAGAAAAACTGAGCAATTACTGGTGTCATATGCTGCAGGATCAGAAGGAAAGGCTATTTCAAAGCAGACAATTTCAAAGTGGATAAGCCACTCATCCGTTCCTGCTGCTTACACCATGGTAAACCTGTGCCCAAGGGCATTAGGTCTCATTCCAGCTACTTCAGCAGCCTTTCTCAGAGTACCAACCAAAGACATTCTAGAGGCTGCTAGTTGGAGTTCTCTTCACACCTTTACAAAGCATTACCATTTGCCTCTCTACTCTTAAGTCCAGGGCAGGCTTTGCCACTGCAGTGCTGCAGGGCCTTATAGCCACACCTAATGCTATTTAGCTCCAGCCTCCCAACCATAGCTTTGGGATTCTACCCAAATGTAATGACTGCAACAGTAAAACACGAAGAACATAGTACAGTTGTGTACACTTACCATAAATGTAGATGTTCGAGTGTATTCACTTTTGCAGTCCAGGTTTCCCTCCCGCCATCCCCCTGTCATTCTACAGTTTATCTTTCCTTCTCTATCTTCTACAACCTATGTGGTGTATTTGCTTGTAGATGAAGGTAAAGTTTATATTGATGCATGTGTGTGTGTGTGTGTGTGTGTGTGTGTGTGTGTGTGTGTGTGTGTATATATATATATATATATATTTATATATATATTTATATATATATTTATATATATATTTATATATTTATATATATATATATATATATATATATATATATATATATATATATTTATATATATATATATATATATATATATATTTATATATTTATATATATATATTTATATGGATATATATTTATATATATATATATATATATATATATATATATATATAATATTGCTACCTTTTTGGGGGCACCTGACATCGGGGGCAAGAAAAACTAAAGAAAATGACTGCTGCTGCACGTTTTATACCCCTGACGACCTGACATCATAGAAGAGAAGACAGCAACCGACGCAGGACCCAAGATTTTGGAATTCAGGCCGACTGAGGGCAGCCTGCCAGCAGATTACCCAAATGTAATGACTGCAACAGTGAATACACTCGAACATGTACATTTATGGTATGTGTACACAACTGTACTTTTCTCCCACATGTTCAATGGACTTTGTAAACCAGTGTATATGTAGCCCACTATCTTGGGCCACCAATATTAACCTTTCATCTCTTGGTTTGAATTTACCTCTCCTTAAACATTCCTGCATTCGTTTCTGATCAACATGAGGTTCTTCCAGAAGTTTTCTATACTTGCAACTGTATGCATTTTCCACATTTCTTGCCTTCTCATCTGGTCCTTTGCCTTGTATACTTTCATTTATTTTTTTGCACATTCAATTGCTGCCTGATTTTTATCTACTTCTGGTTTGATTTCCATTCCTGCTTGATGCCAATATGATTTTGCTAGATTAAGCAAAGAAGTCATCTTGGATTTAGTCTCCTCGTGTTTCAAAACTTTCACTATGTCTGGGTCTTGTGAGATCAGCAGATGCGTGTGAAGTCCCGCGATTGCAGATCTGTACATGTCATCGGTTTCATGGGAGCCCATCCCTCCTTTGGAACGGGGAGTATATAAGCTTGGTATTCTCTGATTTTTTAAGTCATTTGGTGAGCATGAAGCATCTTCTTGTTTTTCTATCTATTCTGTCCAACACATTTTGGGGCCAAAACTGTAAGTTAGGACAGGACTAGCAAATTGGTTTATAGCATGGATTTGGTTACTAGATGTCAACTCTGTTTTCATGGTTAAGTATTCTAAAGTATTCTTAAGTTTTATTTGAATTTGTTCATGTTTTATTGTTGATCCTTCATCAATTTCCCAAATATTATACGCTCCTTCTTGCTCAAGTTCTTTTGTATTACATTCTTGTCCCAAACTGGTGTTTTCCTGGTGCTGCAATTTTCCTGCTTTAAAGGTTGCCTTTGCACATTTGTCAAAACCAAATGACATTATTATATCATCTGAAATAGTTTTGACAGTTGTACTTTCAGGCCCTCATCTGATGAGCCATACAGTTTTAATTCATTGACAAAGAGAAGGTAAGTCCTTACGCTTGGTTGTTTTCTATGAGCCAAATTATAGCCATAGCCTAAGCTGTTAAGTAGACAAGGGGAAGGTAGAGTAGCAGCAGTGACAGAGAGTCACCCTGGACTATCCACCTTTGAATTTTTATCCCTAGGGTAGTACTTTGTCCTTTATCATGGCTTAATTGCAAAGTGGTCTGCCACTGTTTCATGGTCACTGTAATGTAGTCGATCAGTGTAGGGTGTGTCATACATTTTTAAGCACTGTCTTGTCCATGAATGTGGGATACTATCAAATGCCTTTTTGTAGTTCGTCCATGCCATACTTAGATTCTTCCCCTTTTTACATTTCTCCACAATGACTTTACCAACAAATGATACTTTGTTCCATATGACTTTCTTTTATTGCCTTTTGTTCTATTGCCGTAATTGGGTTTTCTTCTAAATGACTGTAAACTCTGTTGGCATCAATTCCCGTGTATAGTTTGTGTCGTCTGAAGGCAAGTTATTGGTCTATAATTTTTAGGGTAGCTTGCAGGTTCACTCTTAAGTAGGAGCATTGTTTTTCCTGTTAGCCAGATTGGTGTCTGTTCGGGGCGTGCATATAAATAGTTCTTACTCGTGGCTAAATCTTCATACATAGATGTTAATACTTTTAACCAAAAGGTAGGTACTGCATCTAGGCCTGGGATTTTTCAATTAGATGTTTTTCTTAACTTTGTTTCAGTCTCTGTGGCTGTTTCATCCCATGTCATATCCTGTACCTTTAAACTTCTTATTCTTTCCTTCTTTCTTCTGTCCATTTAGCATCTTGTAGCATTGTCGCCTCACAGTAAGACGCTGTCCGGTTCGATTCACAGCTAGAGCGTCTTCTGCGTGGAGACGTGCGTGAATGGGCGTACCTTCGTTGAAGGTTGTGCATCAGGGCTGGTAACTCGGCATGTAAAAATCAACTACCAATCATTAGCGGACCAGAGTTCCGCTGCGGCGACCCCTAACCGGGAAAAGCCGAAAGACACAACAACATGTTCCACAGGACCTTCATAGATAACTTCACCAAAATGTATCTATTTCTTCTTTTTTTGGAGGTCTTTCAATTCCTTGTACCTTGTTTCCGAAATCACTAACTTTTTTTTGGGTCATCAATGCATTGCTTATTTTGTACTTTTCCTTTATATTTATATGCATATATTTTACGTTTTACCACCTCTGCTGAAATTTTTAGTATATTTGCGATAGTGCACGATAGATCCTGGTCTGTTCTAACACTGTGCATTGCTTTTATCACACTTATCTTTCTTAATATTTTTGCTGATCTGTTCTTTTCTATATTCTTCTAACAGTGTCACTTTTTGTCTTAATTGCTTTATAGTTTTCTCTATTCGATACTTCCATGATGGTATTCGATTTCTCCCCTTCCTTTCCCTCATTACCCTGTGTTCTTGTCGTAGAACTTTATTAGTTATTAATTTAGCTGCACAGTAATATATCCTGTTTACTTCTGTTATATCGCATGGATCTCTATGGACAGTCCTAATTATTGTGTTCATTTGTTTTATCAGACTTCTGACTTTTGGGGTTTTATTGACCTTCTGCAGTCTATCTATGTCTGTTAAATCAAACAACTCTTCTCTTAGCTCATTTGCTTCTAAACTGAGGGCAGCATCTTCCTGTTGCAAATTCTCTTCAATTTCATCCTGTGCCATCCATTGCTCTCTTATATGAGAACTCACTGGCCTATCAGTCCTCAGCATTGACTGCATCAGTTTCCTGTTCCTTCCTTTGCTGTCATAGGTTCATAGGTTAGTACTAGGCTAACTGCCCTTCTGCGCCGTCCAGCTTCGTGAACATTTATACTGGATGCTCATCGTGTTTCACTGTTGCAGTCATTACACTTGGGTTATCCTGCTGGCAGGATACCCGCAGTTGACCCGAATTCCAAAGTCCTGGTCCGGCGTCTGTTGCTGTCGTCTCTTCCCTGACGTCAGTGCGCCAGGGGTACAAAAGATGCAGCTAACATCATTTTCTATAGTCTTTCTTGCTGCACGGTGCCCAAAGCAAAAGCAGTTTGCAAGTGCCGGTCGGCCGACTCCTGAGATTTTCGAAATTGAATTTCAGATCCGAAGTCTTCAATAAAGCTAAGTACTCCGTTGGGGAAACTTTTTTCTTGCTCCAGACCGATGTCAGAAAAAGTTAACAATTGTATTTCTTGTGGGAAGCAAATACCTCATAAGGATTTTCATTCTTACTGTATTCCTTGCCTAGGCCCTGACCACAACGTTGCTAGTTGTCGGTTTTGTGCTAGATTTAACCAACGCACCATAAAGCGTTGGTACGATTTTACTTTTCATTACTTTGGCTGAAGGTTTAACTATATAATGCCATCGGAACAACCAACGACCGGAGTTCATAAAAAGCGCAAGGATAAAGAAAAGGACAGGCACACGAGGTCCCAAACTGACGAGGCTTCCGCTAGGCCTGTCGCCGGTTCTCAGTGAGGCGCTTTCGCTGCCCCTGACACCCTATACCTCAGAGCCACAGGCCGCTTCCGATTCCCACGTGGAGCCGGCTAGGCCGCTGGAAACTCAAGGTATTGGACACTCTGAAACTATTCCCTCAGATGGGTCCAGAGCCGCTGAGCAGGCATCGGCTTCTGAGGGTGTTTTCAGGCCTACACAGTTGTATGTAAAACCAACTTCAGCTTCAAAGGCAAAGTCTAAAGCAGCTCTAAAGACAAAGAAACAATTACAGCATTCTCCTGGGCAGGCCTCCATGCCTAAAAAACAGATGCTTAAAATGGCCGAAGACCTAATTACTTTGATCAGGGGTTCCCATCCCCTCCAGATAAGAGGCCTAGGCAAGAGATAGAATATGCATCTTCAGATCAGGTTTCCATTTCCTCCGATTCTTCTTCTGACCAGGAATATTCTCTTCCTCCATATGAAGATTCTGATGCTGAAGAATCTATTCCTTCAGCCTCTCCTCCTGAGGATTATTCTTTTGGGGAAACTGCATACTGTGAGGGAGCATTTCCACTGGGATAGCCAAGATTACTCAGAATCCAAGAAAAGGCTCAGAGACTTCCTTTTATTACCTCAGCACAGGCCCCTTGCTATTCCTCCTGTTTTAGACATCGTAGATGATGTATTTTCAGAGTTCAGACTGTCTCCTGACTCTCTGCCACCAGCTCCTGTTAAGCCAGACAGAGATACTACAGGGTTCCTGATTCACATAAATTTCTTTATAAAAACCCTGCTGCAGACCCAGAAACAATCTCTCAGGGTCCCAAAGGGTTCAAGGCGTCCACTGCAAAAAACCCCATACCCTCGGATAGGGATTCAAGGGCCCTGGACAGATGGGGGAAAAAGATTTATACTTCTGCTGCCTTGGCTGTAAGAGCTTTAAATTGTCAATTTCATATGCTTAAATATCAGCAATATCTAATGTCACTGCTTAAACAAAAAATGTTGACAAATTCAGAATGTGCAGAAAACAAAGAAATGCGGGATTTATTGCATGCAGCTGAACAAGTTGGAAAGCGTACTTTGCAATGTGGTTTTGATTCTCTAGAAGCTGTTACAGGTTCTGTCATTAGGAGACATGCTTGGTTAAAAGAACAGAATCTGCCCGATAATGTTAAAGCAAAATTATTAGATGCTCCATGATACCTTGTTTGGTGTTAAAGCAGAAGAGGTTTTGAAGAAAATGGAGGACAAAGCTAAATCTATGCAAACAGTCAAGGATTTCTTACAGGTACAGCCTCCCAGATTTAGCAGGAACTGGCCTGCAAAGAATTGGTCCTTTCCGGTGTCAGACAGGCCACAAAGAGGTAGATACAGACGCCCCAGAGGCAGATCACAGCCCCAAGGCTCATACAGGCCTAAACAAAATGGGGTGCTTCAACTTCCAAAAGCAGAGAAGAAAAATCACAGCCATACAGGAAACAGTCTCAATGACTTTCCCCTGCCAGCACCAAGCCCTTATCTTCTGGCAGCTCCTTTTGAGGGAAACCTAGCACTTTTTTCTCGAAATTGGCATATGATCACCCAGGACAAATGGGTCTTAAATATCATATCCCAGGGCTACAGTTTCCATTTTCACACCCTGCCAAGGACAAACAGTATGCCAGACCTGCCACACAATCAATGGGCAGAGGCACAAAAACAAGTTTCATCCCTCATGGACATGAGGACCATTCAGCAAGTACCACAGCAAGAGCAGGGACAAGGATTTTACTAGAGGATATTCTTGTTGCCCAGAAAGGACAAAACCTGGAGACCAGTACTGGACCTGTCTATCCTGAACACATTCTTGGACATTCCAAAATTCAAAATGTTAACTCTGCAGCAGCTTCTGCCCATGCTCGGCAAGAAGGCTTGGCTTGTAACTTTAGACCTAAAAATGGCATACCTGCATGTCCCAATCAGACAATCATGCAGAAGATACCTCAGATTTATAGCTGGCTCAATGCATTGCCAATTCTCTGCACTGCCCTTTGGCTTATCTACTGCGCCCAGGGTCTTCAAAAAGTGACTGGCACCAGTAATTGCTTTTTGCAGACAGAGGAATTCATATCATTACTTGGACGACTGCCTTATTCAAGCAGAGAACAAGGACACACTACTACAGCATCTGGCGTTTGTAAAAAAAATTACTAGCAGGCCTAGGGTACACAGTAAACGAAAAGAAATCAAAACTCGTACCCTCTCAAGAGATAATATTCCTGGGTGCAAGCTTAAATACAACTGCCCAGATGGCTTATTTCACGCCAGACAAACACAGACAACTGACTACTTATTTCAAAATGTTGGCAACAAAGACCCAGTTATCTGCAAGAAAAGTTTTGCAGGCTTTGGGCTTCATGGCATCCTGCATTCTGCTAATTCCATATGCAAGACTGCGTATGAGGAAACTTCAATGGTATCTAAAAAGTGTTTGGACTCAACATTGCCACAGCCTGGAAACAGTAATTACCCTCATTCCCTGCCTGCAACAGGAGTTTCGATGGTGGGCAAAAGCCTGTCACCACAACACGGGACAGCCATTCACCTTACCCACAGCCAGGCAGACACTGACAACAGATGCATCAGATTATGCCTAGGGGGCCCATATGGCAGGAAGATGTATTCAGGGCACATGGTCCGCAAGTCAAATGCATCTACATATCAATCAAAAAGAGATGCTAGCAGTTCAAAATGCCCTGACAGCCTTCAAGGATCTACTTCATCCAGGACAACTACTGATAGACGGACAATACCACAGTCATGTGGTGCATAAACAAGCAAGGGGGCACACATTCCTACCCCCTCTGCAGACTAGCCCTGAACTTATGGGACACAGCATTGACTTACCAAGTACATCTGCAAGCACAGTGCCTGCCAGGAAGGATAAATACTCTGGCAGACGAACTAAACAAAAAGCTAATGGATCCCCACGAGTGGAAATTGGATCCACAAGTCTTCAGCATGATGACAAGGAATTGGGGATACCCGGACATAGATCTATTTGCCTCTCCTCACAATTGCCAACTACAAAGATTCTGCACAAGGACTTATCACAAGCAAGCATGGAAAGTGGATGCTCTATCTTTCAGCTGGAAAAACCTAACAGTATATGCCTTTCTTCCTCTGCCTCTCCTCCCCAAGGTACTCCTCAAGGTCAGACAAGAGAAGCCAAACATGATTCTGATTGCCCCAGACTGGCCCTGCCAGCACTGGTACCCAATCCGAAAGAGCTTGTCTCAATGCCCAGCTTGGACACTACCTCAGATTCCTCACTTATTGACTCAACAAGACAGTCAGATATGCACAGCCAACTCAGGACCCTAAACCTGGCAGCATGGCGGATAATGTAGCCATTCAAGACGCACCTCTTTCTAAAGCAGTTATGGATGTTATTTTGGAGGCCAGGAGGCCTAGCACATGAAAATCTTATGCAGAAAAATGGAAGGGATTCTGTGCTTGGAACCAGGCACAAGGTATTGACAAGATTGTTCCAAATATTCCTCACATTTTGCAATACTTAACTGAGATGCTGGATAGAGGCCTTTCCTTTTCATCCATTAAAATTCATGCCTCTGCCATTTCAGCTCATTACAATACAGAACCACCTATTTTTTCTCATCCATTACTAAGGCAGTACCTCAGAGGGGCCAAAAACATAAGACCCCCAAGGAGAGCACCAGTACCTACATGGGACCTCAAATGTGTCTTGGAAAAACTTACACTGCCTCCCTTTGAGCCGGCCTCTGCAGCTGATATAAAATTCTTATCCTGGTAAACAGCTCTGCTCCTAGCAATAACCTCCGCTAGACGAGTCTTAGAGTTACAGGCACTCATGGCTGTGGAACCTTTTATCATTTTCCATCCTGATAGAGTTTCTCTGAGGACAAATCCTGCATGTATGCCTAAGGTAGTGACCAGTGTGGCCCTTAACCAAACAATTCACTTGCCAACTTTTTACCCAAACCCACAAAATATGGGTGAGAGACTTCTGCATTCTTTGGACATTCACAGACAGCTACGCTTCTACTTGGACAGAACCAAAGCTTTCAGAAAGACTGAACAACGTCTAGCAGCATATGCTGCAGGATCACAAGGAAAGCCTATCTCAAAGCAGACTATTTCAAAGTGGATAGACCACTGCATTCGTTTCTGCCATTCATAGCATGGCAAATCAGTGCCTAAGGGCATTAGGCCACATTCCACCAGAGCAGCAGCCACTTCAGCAGCCTTCCTCAGAGGAGTACCAACCAAAGACATCTTAGAGGCTGCAAATTAGAGTTGTGTATACTTTTACAAAGCACTATCACTTACCTCTCTATTCTAAATCCAGGGCAGGCTTTGCCATTGCAGTTCTGCAGGGCCTGATAGCCTCTCCTAATCCTATTTAGCACCAGCCTCCCAACCATAGCTTTAGGATTCAACCCAATTGTAATGACTGCAACAGTGAAACATGATGAACATAGTACAGTTGTGTACCTACCATAAATGTAGATCTTTGAGTGTATTCACTGTTGCAGTCCAGGTTACCCTCCCGCCATCCCCCTTTTCCTTGCTGGGACTTATCTGTACTTCTCTATTCTATAAAACCTATGTGGTGTATTTGCTTGTAGATGAAAGAAAAGTTGTTTTTTGGTTATGCATGCTTTTTGGCATTAGTGAGCTTACCATTTTAGGGGCACCTGACATCTGGGGCAAGAAAAACTGAAGAAAATGGTGTCTGCTGCATCTTTTATACCCCTGGCGCACTGATGTCAGGGAGAAGGCGACAGCAACCGACGCCGGACCTAGAATTTGGTACTCAAGCCGACTGCGGGTAGCTTGCCAGCAGGATAACCCAATTGTAATGACTGCAACAGTGAATACGCTCGAACATCTACATTTATGGTAGGTACACAACTGTACTTTATGTAAGTTGTATTTACCATAGCAGTAAATTTTGAATTCCTCTCTGCTGCAGTAGCCATACCCACCCACCACCCCTCTACTTCTCTAAATGGTTAGTAGTTGACATATGAAGTTGTTTGTTACTGTTGTATGTCTTAGAGGGTTAGGATGTGTGCACACTTCCCTCTGTATAGGCGAGAAAGCCCTGAAGATTTTTCATTTCTGACCACAGATTTCCCTCCTGTGAGGTGTCCAGTCAAGTGGTCAAAGTGCAAGTGTGCAAGGGAGACTGAGGTTGGTGAAGCTGACTGTTGTGTTTTGTGTGAAAACCTCTCGTATAGCCAAAAGACTACTGCAGCAGTGAGGAATTTAAACCCGTACTGTTATAGTAAGTGCAGCTTTGCACATTTCTACGTACTTTGACTTTTATAAAAGTGATTATATCCGAACACAAATGGCACCTACGGAATTTGTGTAAAACTTCCTTCTGTGAAGAAAAATGGCTTTTTTTTTTTTTACTATGATACCCAGGATTACAAACACTGCTGTTACTTGGGGTAGATGCACTACAAGCAGGTTGTGCAAATATAAGGTGATGTGCAGGCCACCTTGTGTATAATTGTTTTTGAGAAAGTTTTTATTATGGTGAATGGCTTTTTTAAAAAAAATATTTTTGTAGTACATAATGTCATTTGAAGGGCAGTAATTAGTGTTAGTTTTAATTATTTAATTGATTGGTGTATTTGACTGCTGGGTAGATTAAATTACTTTGTTCTGAACTCCCTAAGAAGGGATGAAAGTGCTCACTTGTGGTTAATTTTGTAGTACTGTATTCCAGTTTCAATAAAGCAGCATTTTTGAGTGAACTCTGCTGTTCGTCCTGTCTTCTGCTTACTTTGTTGAATTTTTACAAGTTGATGTGCAGGTCTTTCAAAGTAAAGATAAACAGATTGTGGAAATTTTTACAAGTTGTTTGTGTTGTGGAGAGAGGACTGGGCAGTGTGCTCACATGGAGAACGCAAACTCTAACAATGACATTATGGAGTTGCTGAATCAAATCAACCAGCAACTTACTCAGCGTTCTACTCAAATTAAGAGCTCGTTGTATAGACCGTGTGGTAACAGCCATTCCGGTAGCAGTTTAGGTTTACCACTTACCCAACCCACCCGATTATTGAGACCTGCTAGTGGTGAAGAACGTGGACATAGTGGGTCATATCATCCCTTCCACACATGGAGAAATAAGTTTCAACTTTAATACAACAAATGTTGAGCCAGTGGGGGAGGCACAGTCCATGTCATTAACAGAGCTGCTGAATGTCTTTGAAAAAACTATGCTGCAATTTAAGAAGGTGCAGTTAGAAACCGGGTACCTGCAGATGAATTTGGAATTGGTGCAGGTGCCACGTAGTTTGCGGCTGTGTCGATACCCAAATGGAGTAGAGGGGAATCCTGACTTCATTAATGACTTGGTCTTTGGTAATGCAGGTTATGAGATTTTAAAGTTGATGATGAAATACAATAATATAAAATTAGAGACTTTGTCTGCTGATTTGGACTTGCATAATGCAATTATTCAATCTGATCTTCTTTTTGATCAGTATAGAACTAATTATTCATTCACTCATATAGACAGTGTTTGCAAAAAATATATTTATTCGTAAACTGAATAAAATCAAAAGGGATATGAACGAATGTGCAAGGGGTAAGGAATATCTAGTGTCAGCAGCTTGCCATAGCAATGCTGAGGATTTATCCATTCAGTGTGGGAATAGGGACGACGAGATGAGGTCCATACCAACATCATCCAACAGTCAAATCGAGAATGCCCCTTTAGACCAAGGGATGAGGCGGTCAGAGAGACTGAAAAACAGAGTGCTGCATTTCAACAGTTATGCGTCCAACAATGTCGACAACAAAGGCAAGGATTATTCAGCACAGGGAGCGAGGCCAAAGAATTTTTGTTGCTCCTTATCAGCGGAAGAAATGATGGACTGCGATTAATGTTTTAAATGAAAATGTAAGTGATGATTTGGTTTCATGTCACTATTAGGAACTGTCCGTCTTCACAAGAATTGATTGTTAATAGTAAAAGCTCAAGGGTAGACAATTTGCAGGCTGTATGATTTAATGTTGGTTCTAATGTTAATTCTTTTGATTTGTGCAAACATAATCCTAATATTTATTAGAGTATACTAATGTAATGGATAACTTCAGTGGTGAACATTTTGTTCGGAGTGAATGTGATGGACTGGGGGCTCAGTGTACATTCCATTGAATGATGAAGTGGTTATCTTGGCTAATGGTATATTAAATACTGCAGGAGACTTTAAAATTTATAATTATTCCATTAAGTTTATACATACAGCACATGCAAATTTATCAGCAAAGGGCTTCACTTATGTCCCAAGTAGAAGGGGCAGGATTGCTGATACTTTGATTTAAACTTTTTACAAGGAAATTAAATTTGAGTGTATGGTTTGGTGACAATAATTCTAATAATAATGGAAGCCTTAAATTATGTAAACTGAGCACTTTTAAACCTCCCTTTATGTAATTTAGTTGGGACTTTTGAAAAAGTATGTGAACTGGACATAAGGGAGGTGTATAAACCTGCCTGTGATGTCCCAATTGACAATGTAACTGCAGATGAAAGGGCATTATTGTCTGAGATTTCTGAAGGCAAAAAATACGCATTATGAAGCCAGATAAAGGCAATGGAGTAGTAATTATGGATAAGAGTGATTATTTGAATAATATTTCAGCCCTTTTAATGGATGATACCTATCGACAAATTTCATTAAATAAGATTAAAATTTTATATAGAAGGCTGGAATTGGCACTGGAGGATATGTTATTACAAGGACAAATTGATGTTGATGCATATAATTTTATGAAAAATGAATATCCAGTAGTGGCAAATATTTTTGGATTGCCTGAGATCCATATAGGGCTAAATAGTACTAAGTTTAGGCTTATTGTTGATGCAAACAGAAGTAAAACATGTTTTATAGGAAAATATTTAGACTTCCATTTTAAAGGAGGTTTGCAGTATTTTAAATAAGTTTGGAAGGACTCTTGGCAATTTTTGTCCAATTTAAACAATTTTCAGTTTATTTATAACATGTATTTGGTAACTATTCATGTATGCAACTTGTTTTCTGTTATAGTGCAGGAAGAAGGTCTTTCATGGTTTGAAACTCAATTATTGGTCACAGATGACATAAATGTTTGTGACTTTGATGGAAATGGTTTTGAAACATATTTTAGTGCAGTTTTTGGAATATATTAATGACTCTCTGGAATGCTTTAAGTTTACTGAATGCAATCCAGTGAAAATAACCTACTTGGATGTTGAATTAAGAATCGACAATAAAAGTAGGACTTTGATTTCAAAAATATATAGAAAACCTACTTTTTCAAATTCATATTTAGAGTATACTGGTTGTCGCCCAGAATTTCAAAAGAAGTCCATTGTTAAAGGGCAGTTGGTTCGGGCTGCCAAAATTATTTCTTTGGATAACGAATTTTTGGATGAAGTTAAGTTCATATTAGATGTTTGTCTTTCGGCTTTTTCCCGGTAAGGGGTCGCCACAGCGGAACTCGGTCCGCTAATGATTGGCAGTAGATTTTTATGAAACGCTGAGGTGCCAGCTCGACGCCCAACCTTCAATGAAGGCACTCCCATTTATGCACGCATGTCTTTCGAATGCTACCCAACCGCGGGGAGGACAATGCAGACTCCACACAGAAGGCACTCCCAAGCCAAGCCGAGAATCGAACGGGGGAACTTCTTGCTGTGAGGTAACAATGCTACCGCCGTACCACCACAGAAAACAAAGTTCATATTTAGATATGTTTGGGAAAAGACGTTATCCTGCAGATTTGTTAATCACTATCAAAGAAGAAGCATTAAGTAAGTGCAAAAGGGGCTTTTATTCACCTATTTTAGGATCCCCAATCAAGTAGTTACAGTGGGTGTTAATGATTTTGGGGTCGGTAATATATGTTCGAATTTAAGTTTCATTACCACTTTCAATAAGGATGCATATAGGGTGTGTCAACTTGTAGAAAAGAATTGGGAATTATTAATAGTTGACAAAAATATGTCTAAGAATTTCAGTAGGAAACCTACGTTTGTTTTTAGAAGAGATAGATGTCTCAAAGAAATTCTGGAACAGGGGGTAGGTCGAGGTTCCTGCCGCTACCCAAAAGGTTGGCAATTTTAAGTGTGGGGTGTGGGATGTGTTCTCAATGTTCCCACATTTATGTTACTGGAGATAGTTTTAATTTAAATAGTAGGCATATTCACATAAAGGGTTATTACAATTGCCAGAGCAAAAATGTTGTTTATTTAGCAAAATGTTCTTTCTGTCCTGTATTCTACTTAGGAAAAACTTGTAGATGGTTTAGGAACAGGATTTATGAACATTTATTGGATATTAAACATCTAAAGAACATGAATGCATTAAGTAGGCATCTTTTAGAATATGAAGTTCATTCATTTAGGTTTTTAATAATACAGCAAATAAGAGCTGATCAACAAAGGAGGGTTTTGAGTGAATTTTTGGATATGTGAGAGTTGAAATGGCAATTGTCCCTGGATGCCACCAGGTTTCCAGGTATCAATGAAATGGTGAATGTAAATTGTGTTCTAAAACTGAATCATGTTTTGGGGTAATGTGCTTGTATAAGTGATTTTGTAATGTCACATACATTTACACATTTTTTATATAACTTTAGGACATTTTTATGAAGGTTCATTGAAGTTTTAATGCTTGTCACCTTTGTGTACAATTGTTTTTGAGAGTTTTTATTATGGTGATTGGCTTTTTAAAAAAAATATTTTTATAGTACATAATGTCATTTGAAGGGCAGTCATTAGTGTTAATTATTTAATTGATTGGTGTATTTGAATGCTGGAATTACTTTGTTCTGAAGAAGTCCCTAAGAAGGGATGAAAGCACTCATTTGTGCTTTCAGTAAAGCAGCATTTTTGAGTGAACCCGGCTGTTCGTCCTCCCTTCTGGTTACTTTGTTTGTGGACATTTTTACCAGGTCTTTCAAAGGTAAGTATAGACAGGCACATCCCTAATACTTTTGCTTTCATTTGAGACCCTAGGAGATTTTTCATGCATGTCCCACACACATTTATCAGTCAGAACTCAGCAGAAGCCCTCAGTGTTTTCTCAGAATACTCACTAAATTGTTTGGCAAAGCTGTGAGATACAGTAAGAAAATTGTATGTTGGCCTATCATAATTAATTATCACAAGGTTCACCCTTCCTTGCAAAACTCATTTTCTGTCTAGTAGCTTCTCAGTAGGCTGTCATTTACATCTTCTATATTATGACGTCTGTTACTTCCTGTGCATAACCTTGGTATTCACTGTAGATCCTCCTAGGTCTTAAAACTACCATATGAAGAAGAAGAAGGTAAGACATGCATTGCATCATTAGTTTCCATTGTAAATAGTGTACTTGTAGGCTTCCTAGCCCTTTTTGGCTTTTTAAGGTGGCATCTAGATAGTGAACCTGCCCTAATGCAGTTTGGTAATCAAATTTAATACCACACCTGTTCTTAAGATGGCCCAAAAACTCATTACACCTGTAGTTGCTGAAAAATCTAATTAGTATATTGATAAAGTGCTCCTTAGAGTGGTTGATCATAAACACAATAATGTCCGTAATTAACAATTAGTGTAAGCAGTTGTGAATTGGAAACCTGTAGCTTTCCTGTTTACTTGTCTATACCAGACGTTTCAGATGCAAAGAAAATGTTTTGAATCCAAAATGTATGCATATCCACTCAGTATTCCTTCCAGTAGGGAGGTTTCAAAATTGCTTCAAGGTATTCAAAACCAAAAGCAAGGCGGGTTAATGTTAATGTAAAGGCTGTTGATGTCAGGCACTGTCCAATGTGTGTCATGCCATTAGGGTGTTGGAGAACATCTGTTTAAAAAAAAATCCAGTATCTGTTATTTCAGTTGTAGAACTGGGTCCATTAAGTACTTTTGTCATTTTGCCTACTTTCCAATTAGTTGTTACACCCAGATACAATAGCCTTTGTTATGGTTGGTCCACATGTTTGTGAACTTTCAGAAGGCAAAAAAGAGAAGAAAAAAATGTGTGCATACAGGAACCAGTTTTTTTAGCGCCTCCACACATTGTACACTTTGTGTGCTTGTCATGCTTTATATTGCATCATTTCTTGTCAGTCATGTCATATCCATTATTGCATAAATAAGTTCTCCAAACACACTAAGTTAGTTGACTGTCACAATATTCTTTTCTTTACTAGGTTTTGTAAAGGTTTCCACTAAGTTTTACAGATTTTATAGTTAATACTGTGTTTGACATACAAATTTCTTAAGATCCTCAATTTCATAATTAATCACCTGTGAAAAACTGTTGTAGCAGTTGTAGCTGTTAGCAAATTACCAGCTTTCAACAAAATTAAAATTCACTGTCAGATTAATCATCATAAGCAATTCATCCGTGATAAATTCATAATTTAATTTGTCATAATAGTTACTAGATGTAAAGTAATGCAGGTGGTGTGATTTCCAGGTCATCTCAAGTCTCCAACTTAAGCTTGCACTTTTCTGCTAAATTTAAAGGTACAAACACGAGGCCCCACTTTAAGAGACTCCATTTCAGTATCAGAAAACATCAACTTCAGATGCTAGTAACTTTTAGTATTACATTTATTATCATTCACATAAACATTGTTAAATCCACCATAATTAGGGTCACAGTACTTATTACTACTCAACCCAGAAAGTAAGCTTGTGTAAATATGGACATTGTTGAAAATGACAGTCTTAGTATAATTAGGTGTTTTTAATTGTTTCATGCTATTTATAGGAGCCATGTCTTATGCTCTGTTTTTCCTGTTGACACCCTGGGAACTTCATGAAGAGGCATCTGGAGATGTGTGTTAATAATTTCTGCTTGTCGCTTATGGTCAGTTTATTAATTTTAGGTTACATTGCTATTTTAAGCCATCAGGTGGCTGAATTCATTTAGACGTTTCCCTTAGTAGTTCAGATTCTAAAAATGACGAACATTTTGGTCAAAAGATGATTCTTTCCAGGAACCAGCGTATTTTATGTTTACAAAAAGAGCACATTCATGTTTTTCATTCCATACTTTGATTTACTTTACTTCTCCAACCTCTTTGGGTTTTGTATTAGAACATTACCCCACCAGATGCGCAGTAGCAAGAACCGCCCAAAGCCCGCCCACTACTCCATGTTTCCTTGTAATTGCTAGCCTTTCTATGAATAAACATGATATACTAAACTTCGCCAAATACAATATGGAAAACAGTGTAGTTATCTGCCTGCTGCTGCAAGTGCGCATTATGTATTCTGTATAACAGCATGCACCTAAAGTATATCTAGTCCTCTGCAGGAGCGCACATGGCAGATCTCCTTACTTGCATTTAGTTTTGATTGTTGCTGTTTTTTAGCGGTTTCAAATCCACTATTTATTTGTGGTGTCACTCCTGTTTCTAAATGAGTCCTTACTGTTGAACAGTGTTCTTAAGGTAAGGGATTTGTTGCGAGAATCTGTAGTTTTGCCTTATTTCGATTAAGGTCATGCTTTTGCATGGTGTGCAGATATGTGTTTTTCAAAATGTGATTTCTTTTTATTTGTAATGTCTGCTTTTCGGGAGACAGTGGATTGCGGTAACTAAGCTAAGACAGGTACAAACCTAGAACCGTAATGTCTAACGTGCAGTTGTTAACAGTGACACATACCAAGCCTAATATACTGGGGGGCAAACTCCCAAATATAGGGAGGGAGAGAATTTAAGTACTGCCTTTATAAACTTACACACTTGCTAGCATGACTGGTTTTATGTTTGCTTAGCCTGCATTTCAGAAGAATGTAAAGTCTGAAACTAACATATGTCATGACTTCCATGTTCAGTAATTTACCAGAAAACCACACATTTTGTGTTCTTTTCATAAGCACAACAGTGTAGTTAAGAAAGGTGGGGGGTGCAGGGGGCTTGCCCCCCTGCAAAAGCAATTTAAAGCACAAAATTAGGTGAGGGTGTAAAGAACTGCGTACATACTGCCCTTCTGACCCGCTATTAGTTGAACCTGTCCTTACATCTCTTAATTAAAGGACACACAATACACAGAATAACCATCTTGGAAAGGCCTTATTTCAAGAACGGCAACAAACAGTCACAGATGGAATTTTTAAAATGAATATTCAACAGGTGGCTGGATAATCTGCATGGCTTGTCACACAGCCGTATTTTGCATGCAACCTCACACGGGCTTACCCTGTCAGTCATGTATGCCACACCCATTCCTGCACGAAAATCGTGGTGGGGTAATGTTCTAATGCAAAGCCCCTTTTTGGGAAAATAAATGTTCTAGGTTATTCTGTTCTGATCTTTCATATCGAAAATCATGTTTTACATTTTTCCTATTAGTATTTGAAAGTGGAAAATATTTTTTGTTTTTTTTTATAATTGTAAGAGACAGGTAAGTGTGAATGATTCCACTTAGTGAAAGTGGTGAATTGAAACTCTCTGAAAGCAGCTTACTGTATAAGATTAATTGTCTGGATTTGTTGATAGCATTGCACAATGTACATCTGTCTTGCACTTTTGTTGTGACTGCATGAAACTAGATCCCATAGTGTTGCTGTGCACGGTTTAACATGGCTTCTGAACCATTTATCTTGCTTTTTAGTTGAATTCCAGAGTTCAGCGCAACTCAGTGAGAGTCTTTCAGGTTATTCGCCTCATTTCTGCCTTGCTTTCAATTAGGGCAGGCCATGTCACTTCAACCAGAGAGTTCAGTTAAAAAAAGGAAAAAAAAATCAAAGGCTGCACTTCAGCAGAGTTCCTTGAAATTTTTTTTTTCTAAAATCTGTTACGTATTTAGGACATCTGTTCATGGGATATTCCCTCCACTTTTTCTTCTCCTCTTTAAAAATGGGCATGGTTTCAAGATACTGCTGTGCTTTATCAGTTTAATTGTTACTTGGTTGAACTAACTGCATGTTATTTATCCTGAAGCTTTCTGTGTTCTTATGTGGTGGTGGTGCTTGTGGATTAGGCGCACAATAGATTGTTTTGCTCAAATTAAGCTGAAGAAGGTAAGGAATGCCACAAAAAGTTGTTTACTTTTGTTACATGATCACCTGCCCCCTGCATTTGTGTTTAGATCCACTTTTTGATGTAATTAGGAGTACAATTGCCATGTGTCAGCAATCTAATCTGGTGCACAAGTGTTTTTAGTGGTGCTGAACATTCATCTGTTTTTACATAGTTTATTGGATTGGTACACAGTATCTGGAGGTGGTCTTTGTCTGGTAGTGTAGGACTTTAGCTATACATAGAAAATCGGAACCAGTTCACTGAAATGTTGTGCAGCAGAACTTCCTTCTCTTGTTGACAGAAATAGCCCAGTAAAATAACCCCTTGCAATGTATAAACTGACAGAGTGGAGTTGGCCATGCTGATGGATCAGGACAAGAGGCCTGGTGCCCCATCGCCTACCACTTCTGTACCAGGGTACTGGGATTCTTTTGTAGTCTTATTGCATCATGCTGCCACACTTATTCCTTTGCCACTGACATCGATGTCACAGCTCTTGCATTTGACTGCGACTAGGTTTGTTATCCTAAGGCATCAGTCTCAACATCAGGGTCTGGCTTTAATCTATATTGCTTGGTGTTAATAATTCTGCCATTGGTGGAGGTATTAGCATTAAAGTAGCTGGCACCATTCCTTTCAGTGCCAGTGGGTATCTGGACCCAGTTTCAGTGCTGGAACTGTTCAGCATTTACTTGTACAGCACTTCTTGGTCCCGTGTCTGGCATCACTGATAACTTTAGTCCATTTCCCTAGTGTGTTTTCCAATGTTAAGCCAAGCTACTACAGTGCCTCTGAACACTTCAGTTACATATATTCCCTCACCCTCATTACTGGCACTGGTATCCCCAGATGTATGTTTCCCTGTACTTTTAACCTTCCAGTTACCCTGTAGCAAGATGGAGGAACTGCAAAACTGAAGCCTGCCCCTCACAGGTTGTCCTCTTTCTTGCTGTCCACCCCCACCCCCCCACCCCCCATAATGAAGACCAGAAAAGCCTGCAGAAAAAATAGATACCTACAGACTGCCTTCCAGAATCAATCAACCATGGGAAACTTAGATAACGAGGAGGGTACAGAATCCCCCCCCCCCCAAACATCCTAGATTTTTGAGTATTTGGAGTTCATGCACCACTGAGAGGAGGATGGACATTTCCCTTTACTGTTCCCTCTGAGAAGGTTTCAGAAGTTCTAGCAGGTCACCTAGGAGTCAGCAACTCCTCCTGAGGGTGTCATAAAGGCTGCCACTGTAAAGCAGAGAGACACTTTACAATAGCTCTAGTCACCAGAAAGGTTGACCTGTCTTCTGGCCTCCCAGAAAATATGCTATTTGGACAGACTCTATTGGATGCCTACCTCACAGTACCTGAAGTTTGTGGTGAGGAGTTCATCACTACAAGTACATTTCTGTGCTCTTTAGCTTGGCAACGATGTATATAATTTTTTTTAAAATGTCTGGCACCACGTTTCGCACATTGTATGACAGAGGGCATCCACATCTGATCCAATCTAGGTGACTGCCAAATTCAGACATAAACTCGAGAAGAGATGCGTAGGGCACTGGAGTACACTCTAGACTGCCTCAGCAGACAGGATTTCTCCCCGATGAACAGAAGTGTAATGTATATTCAACCAATGCAGTGATCATCGTAGGGGCCGTTCTCAAAACTAGTGCAGTTAAAGCCTCCCTTCCACAGGAAAATGAGTCCTTGCCTTCTTTCGGGACTTTGTAGGGAGATTAGTGGTATTGATGAGGGAATATCTGAATATTCCAGGACACGTGGCAGCCACTGTTCTGATGGTCTCCCTAGTTAGACTGCACATGAGGGTCCCTGCTACAATTGAAACTGTTTTTTTTTTTTTTTTTTTGAGAACATGCTAAAAATTATGAAGGAAGCTTAAGTACAGGGAAATTATACCTAGCCAAATGGAAAAGATTCTCTTCCTGGTGCCAAAGGATACAAGGTAATGGCCATGTCAACAAATGGGGAAACCAGAAGAAGATGAAAACTGAGATGTAAAGGGGAGAACTGTGGAGCAGGTTAACAGTTTCAAACATCTGTGACGTGTGTTTAAAGAAGAAAGTCTAAATGGGAATGTTAACGTTACTCAGAGCTGCTGCAGCTAACTGGCACAAAGTGTCAGGTGTAGTATGTGACAGAATAATGCCAATGTACCTGAAAAATAAGGTGTACAAATCAGTGGTGCAATTAGTACTTTTGTATGGCACAGAAACCTGGAAAGTGAAGGAAGAGCACATAAAGAAACTTGGTGATATAGGCTGGAGTACCTGAAGTACATAATGGGATGCACTTTATGGATGGGTGAGGAAGTGAGGACATACAGAGTGGAAGCCAAGGTAACCCCACTTTCAGAGTAGCTCAAGTAAAACTGATAACTGGGATTTGGTCATGTGCTGGAAGGCAGAAGACTATCTGGGAAAATTTGGGAGAGAAAGGAAGAAGGCAGGAGATGATGACATCAAACCAAGAGATGGATGGGATTGCATGAGAGGAGTTCAAAGAGGGCAGAAGAGTGACCCGAACTGAGAGAGGTGGTGACAGTTGATGCAACACCCTGACCTCGTATTATAAATGGGAAGAAGGGAATTGATGCAAGAGGAGGAACCAACTCCTGACACTTGAAACAGGTGAATGTGCCAGTAGTTCTTCAGTATCCCTGTGAGCTATGTTTTATCAGGTTTAGTTTGGACATCTGTAAATGTACTTCTGCAGCTCTTCTTGCCTACTGGCCTGTAGTTTCCCCACTGGCATCCAGAGAGGTAGTAATACAGTTCCTGATAGGCATCCTTCATCTGAGACTTCCAATGAGGAAAACTGCCCAAGTTTTCGTTCTAGATTTTGTGACTTTGCCATTATTTAAACCGGCAACGTCAGTGTCCTGAAAATCCCTCTCTAGGAAAATGTTGCTGTCACTTCTGCTGGGCAAGTCTCAAAATTGCAAGCCTTCATGTGTAGGGAGATGTTTTTGTAGTTCCATAAAAACAGTGTGACCCTGAGCACTAACACGTCTCTATCACATTATCGAAATGTGAAAATATCGAACAGTCAAATATGCCGTTCATCAAAACCGTTCTTGTGGGTCTGCACCCCCCCCCCTGCTAATTATATATACAAACGCCGAGATTGCACTACAGTGAGGAAAGGGTAAATTTTCCGATCCTCGCTATGCCATGATCTCAAAAAAACATTTCAATGAATGGCATATTCGTCATTTAAGCTATTCGATATTTTCAGTTTTCGATAAAGACCCAGCACTACCCCCCCCCCATGACAAAAGTCATTGCTGAAATATTCCTGAACAAAGCTGCTCATCTTCAAGATGTTTTTCGTGTTTCACTGTTGCAGTCATCACATTTGGGTTATCTGCTTGCAGTAGCCCTCAGTCGGCCTGATTAACAAAGTCTTGGGTCCTGCATCAGTTGCTGTCTCATCTTCCATGATGTCAGGTAGTCAGGGGTATAAAGCATGCAGCCGACATCATTACATCAGTCTTTTTTGCCGTGCGGTGCCCGAAGCAGTTCACAAGTGCCGGTTGGCAGACTCCTGAAATTTTTGTTTTCGAGTTTCAGAACCGAATTCTTCAACTAAAGCGAAGTACCATGTTGGGGAAACCTTTTCTTGCTCTAAACCGATGTCAGTAAAAGTTAACAATTGTATTTCTTGTGGAAAGCAAATACCTCATCAAGATTTCCATTCATACTGTATTCCTTGCCTAGGCCCTGACCACGACGTACATCGCTGTCGGTTTTGTGCCTTATTTAAACAACGAACTATTCGTCGTCTGTATATTTACGCTTCTAAATATTTTGGTACTGTGTTCAATTATTCAGATACGTCGTTGGTAAGCCATCCGACTACCGACATTCTGAAAAAACGCAAAGGTAAAGACAGAGGCTGCCTAGGTCCAAAGCTGCCAACGATGCTTCTCCTAAGCCATTCGCCAGTTCTCCAGTACTCAGTGAGGTGCTTTCGCAGCCCCTGATACCCGCTACTTCAGATTCACAGGCCTTTACTGAGACCCATTCAGAGTCCAGTATGCTGCGAGATGATTCAACTGTGGAAACTGCGGATGTCTCTACCTTGGATGGGTCCAGAGCCGCTGTGCAGGCACCGGCTTCTGAGGGTGTATTCAGGCCTACTGGCTTGCATATTAAACCGACGCTGTCTTCTTCTTCAAGGCCTAAAACTCGAACCATGCCTAGAAAACCGCCCAGACCTCATGGTCAGGCCTCTATGCCTAAAATGCAAATGATAAGAATGTCTGAAGACCTTATTACTTTAATCAGTGGAAGCCAACTTTCCCCCCTCTAACAGACCTAGGACTGAGTTTGCTTATGATAATACTGAAATTTCTGTTTCCTCTGATGACCAGGATTTACCCTTATCTACCTTTGAGGATTCTGATGCTTAGGACTCTATTCCTTCTGCTTCCCCCCAGAGGATTTCTCTTTTAGTGAAACCTTGCATACTCTTAGGGAGCATTTTCGTTGGGAAAGCCAGGATTACTCTGATTCTAAAAAGAAGCCTAGGGATTTCTTACTCCGGACCCAGCACAGGCCTTTAGCTATCCCTCCTGTTAGACATTATTGATTATGCCTTTTCGGAATCTAGCTTGGCCCCTGACTCTTTACCTCCTGCTCCCAGAAAACCTGATAGATATTACAGGGTTCCTTACTCTCTCAAGTTCCTTTTTAAAAATCCTACTGCGGATCCTGAGACCATTTCACAGGGACCCAAGGGCATTAAGGCTACTACTACCAAAAATCCTACCCCCTCTGATAGAGACTCCAGGGCACTGGATAGATAGGGTAGGAAGGTATACACTTCTGCAACCTTTGCCATTAGGGCCTTAAACTGCCACTTTCATATGTTAAAGTATCAGCAGCATATTATTGGATTGCTTAAACAGAAAACACTGATTCCTGATTTTGCTGAAAATAAGGATTTACAGGATTTAATGCATTCTGCTGAACAGGTTGGAAAACATACTTTGCAATGTGCTTTTGATTCACTAGAGGCATCTTGCAGGACTGCTGTCACCGAGTCTGTGCTTAGAAGGCATGCTTGGCTTAAGGGGCAGTCCTTGCCAAATCATGTTAAAGCTAAATTACTGGATGGTCCCTTAAATCAGGACCGCCTGTTTGGCAACAAAGCAGAAGGAGTTCTTAAAAAGATGGAGGAAAAAACTAAATCTGTGCAGGCTGTTAAAGACTTCCTACAAGTACAACCTCCAAGATTTAGTAGGAATTGGCCCTCTAAGAACTGGTCCTTTCCTGCCTCTTCCGGGGCTTCTCAGTCCAAACCCAGACCCAGCAAACACCCAGGCTTCAGTCCCAGGATACGCACAGGACTAAGCAGTGGGGAGCTCCCACTTCCAAATCAGGGAGTAGTAAGACATCCCCCTACGGTAAACTGTCTCAATGACTTGACTTTAAAACTTTCAAGCACCTCTCAACTGATTGCTCCTTTAGGGGGAAAATTGCTCTTCAGGCAAAAAACTGGGAACTCATTACCCAGGACAAATGGGTTTTAAATATAGTTTCCCACGTATACAGATTTCACTTCCACACGTTACCAACTCTAAACAGTTGGCCAGATCTACCCCCAAATCAGTGGCCAGAGGCTCAAAAGCAAGTACTCTCTCTGAAGCATACAGGCTATTCAAACTGTACCAGAAGAGGAAAAGGGACAAGGATGTTCATCGTGCATACAGCTGCAGTCATAACAGATGGGTTCTCCTGCCGTCAGGCGGGTCCTCGGTCGGCTGAATTCCAAAGTCTAGGTCCGGCGTCGGTTGTCGTTGCTTCTTCCCTGACGTGCGACAGGGGTATAAAAGAACCAGCCGACGCCATTTTCTCCAGTCTTTCTTGCCGTGCGGTGCCCGAAGCAGAAGCAGTTTGCAAGTGCCGGTCGGCCAGCTCCTGAGATTACGAAAAATTTGGAAACCGAAGTCTTCTTAAAAGGTAAGTACCCCATTGGGGAAACTTTTCTTGCCTCAGACCGATGTCAGACAAAGTTAATAATTGTATTTCTTGTGGGAAGCAAATACCGCATAAGGATTTCCATTCCCTCTGTATACCTTGTTTAGGCCCAGACCATGACGTCTTGGTCTGTCATTTTTGTGCTACCTTCAACAAACGCACTACTAAGCGTCGGGCGGAGTTCGCCCAGCACTTTTTTGGGAAAGCATTTAACTATACCATGTCGTCGGATACTCTGACTCCGGTTTTGTCTAAAAAACGCAAAGACAAGGACCGACACTCGAGGTCCGCGGCCTCTACCGACACCACGCCAAAGCCGACTACACGTGGTCCGGTTCTCAGTGAGGCGCCTACGCAGCCCCTGATTACCGACGACACATCTTTGGCGGTGTCTCCTGTACCCGAGGTCGCAGGCTCCTCGGCCCGCACCCCGACTACAGATACCGAAGCCACTCTTGGCGTTGAAACACAGAATGTGGACAGGTCCACCTCCACTCAAGGTGTCTTCAGACCTTCCTCTTCTTTCTCTATCAAGGCTTTCACCAAGTCTAAAGCATCCATGCACCCTAAAAGACCAGCTACACAGGGCCCATCTCCAGGCCCCATGCCTAAGAAACAGATGCTTAAAATGGCTGAGGATTTAATTACTCTAATCAGAGGTTCTCAGCCACCTCCGGACAAAAGGCCCAGAGTGGAGGAAGATTCCCCCTCCTCTGATCAGGGCTCCATTATTTCAGAACACTGATGATCAGGAACAGTCTTACTCCCCTTTTGAAGACTCTGATGCAGAGGAGTCTATTCCTTCTGTATCCCCCCTGAGGATTACTCATTTGGGGAAACTTTGCATACCTTAAGGGAACACTTCCACTGGGAAGGCCAGGATTATTCAGATTCCAAGAAAAGGCTCAGGGAATTTCTTTTGTTACCCCAGCACAGGCCTCTGGCTATACCTCCTGTCTTGGACATCCTAGATGATGTTTACTTGGAGGCCTGCCTTAACCCGGACTCTCTACCTCCAGCTCCAGTTAAGCCTGACAGGTACTACAGGGTTCCTGACTCACACCAGTTTCTTTACAAAAGCCATGCTGCTGACCTAGAAACCATCTCACAGGGGCCCAAGGGAGTTAAGGCTTCCATTGCCAAAAATCCACTGCCTTCCGAGAGAGATTCCAGATCCTTAGAAAGGTGGGGAAAAAAGGTATATACCTCGGCTACCTTAACCATGAGAGCCTTAAACTGTCAGTTTCATATGCTAAAATACCAACAGTTTCTGTTATCTCAATTGAAAAGTAAAATGTCACAACCAGAACAACCAGACTTGAAGGAGTTGCAGGATTTGATGCATAGTGCAGAACAAGTGGGTAAACATACCTTACAATGTGGTTTTGATGCTCTAGATGCCTCATGTAGAGCTGCTGTTACAGGCTCAGTCATACGTAGGTATGCCTGGCTCAAGGAGCAAGCCTTGCCTGATCATGTCAAAGCTAAATTACTAGACGCCCCTCTTCAAAAGGATGTACTATTTGGGGCAAATGCTGAGGAAGTATTATGGAAAATGGAGGAAAAAGCTAAATCAATGCAAACTGTGAAAGAATTTCTACAGGTTCAACCCCCACATTTTAGTAGAAATTGGCCTTCCAAAAACTGGTCCTTTCCTGCCACAGACAGACCCCAAAGAGGCAGATACAGGTGCCCGAGGGGCAGAGGACAGTCACAAGGATCGTACAGAGGCAGACAATGGCAAGCTCCTACACAAAGAGGTGGTGAGGACAACTCACAATCTTTCAGAAAGCAGACACAATGACTTTCCCCTTTGCAGGCCAACCAGGTCTCAAATGGCAGCCCCCTTAGGAGGAAAGCTGGCACTATTCTCTAAAAATTGGCATGTTGTCACAAAGGACAAATGGATCCTGGACATTATAAACAGAGGCTACAAATTCCATTTTCATACCCTTCCAAAAATGAGAGGCATGCCAAACCTGCCACACAATCAAAGGGCAGAGGCACAAAAGCAAATTTCAGATCTTATAAACATGAAAGCTATTCAAGAGGTACCTACACACGAACAAGGTCAAGGTTTTTATTCCAGGCTATTTCTGGTGCCAAGGAAGGGAAAAGATTGAAGACCTATTTTGGATCTTTCCATCCTAAACACATTCCTACTCGTACCACAATTCAAGATGCTCACTCTACAGCAACTTCTTCCCATGCTGGGCAAGGAGTCTTGGCTGGTAACATTGGACCTCAAGGAGGCATACCTGCATGTCCCAATCAGACAAAATTGCAGAAGATACCTCAGATTTCTTGCAGGTTCAACCCATTATCAATTCTCTGCATTGCCCTTTGGCTTATCTACTGCGCCCAGAGTATTCACGAAATGCCTGGCATCAGTAATTGCCTACTGCAGACTTCAAGGGATACAAATATACCCTTATTTGGACGACTGCCTGATCCAAGCGGACAGCAAGCACATTCTTCTGAAACATCTGGCTTATGTAATAATGTTATTAAACTCTCTGGGATACACAGTCAACAAAGAGAAATCAAGGCTAATACCCTCTCGGAATATAATTTTCCTGGGTGCCATTTTGGACACAAACACCCAGATGGCCTACCTCACGCCAGAGAAGCAGGGGCAACTAATTCAATATTTCAGAACACTGGCAAATTGCACCAGGCTGACTGCAAGGAAAATCCTGCAGGCTCTGGGATTCATGGCATCTTGCATCTTACTAATCCCATGTGCAAAGCTGCATATGAGAAAACTACAATGGTACCTAAAAAACATATGGTTTCAACACAGCCACAGTTTGGAAACAATAATACCACTAATTCCATGTCTGCAAAAGGAATTTCTGTGGTGGGCTCAAGCATGTCAAACAAACACAGGTCTTCCATTCAGCAAGCCTCAAGCAAATCAAGCCATCACAACAGACGCCTCGGACTACGCCTGGGGGGCGCACATGACAGACCGGTGCATTCAGGGCAAATGGTCCCAAAAAGAAAAGCACCTTCACATCAATCAAAAAGAAATGCTAGCAGTAATAAATGCTATTGTAGCTTTCAAGGACCTTTTACAACCAGGTCAACTATTGATAAGAACGGGCAACACCACAGTTATGTGGTACATAAACAAGCAGGGAGGAACACATTCTTATCCCCTATGCAGACTGGCCATGTCACTTTGGAACATGGCCATGGACTTGCAAATGGAACTACAAGCACAGTACTTGCCAGGCAAGGAAAACACGCTGGCAGACAACCTAAGCAGGAATATGACAGATCCGCACGAATGGAAGTTGCATCCAAAAGTTTTTACAGAAATAATACAAGAATGGGGAAGGCCAGACATAGATCTCTTTGCCTCCCACAAAAATCAATTGACAAAATTCTGCTTGAGGATCTTCCATCCGAAGGCCTGGAGAGTGGACGCTCTCTCTTTCAGTTGGACATCAGTGACAGTTTATGCCTTCCCGCCTCTTCCTCTGCTGCCCAAAGTCCTATTGAAGACCAGTGCAGACAGACCAAAGGTGATCCTCATTGCTCCGGACTGGCCAAGGCAACACTGGTACCCACTCCTGAGGAGCCTGACGCATTTCCCTCCATGGACCCTGCCTCTAATGCCTCTTCTTCTGACTCAGCACAGCTTCAAAACTCATCACAGTCAGCTAAAAACACTCAATCTAGCCACATGGAAGATTCCTTAGCATCACAGCAGGCCCTACTCTCCAAGGAGGTGCAGGATGTCATTTTGGAGGCCAGAAGGCCATCAACTAGAAAAGCTTACTCCGCAAAATGGAAACGTTTTTCTGTCTGGAATGAGAAAAAGGGCCAGAACCCTGGAAAACTGAATTTACCTCAAATACTACAATATTTGGCTGAACTGCTAAGCAGTGGACTTTCGTTCTCCTCCATCAAAATCCATGCCTCAGCCATTTCTGCAGAATACAACACAGATCCTCCTTTATTCTCTCACCCTCTTTTAAGACAGTTCCTCAGAGGGGCTAAGAATTTAAGACCTCGAAGGAAACAACCAATACCTGCTTGGGATCTCAATTTCATTCTGGAAAAACTGACTTTGCCTCCTTTTGAGCCAGCTGCCTCATCAGATTTGCAATATTTGTCCTGGAAAACAGCTTTCCTTCTGGCTATCACTTCAGCTCGTAGAATTTCAGAACTACAGGCTCTCATGGCTGTTCAGCCTTTTATCATCTTCCATCAGGACAGAGTTTCCTTACGAACCAACCCATCCTTTATGCCTAAAGTGGTATCCAGGGTGGCTTTAAATCAGGCTATACATTTACCTACTTTTTATCCCAATCCTCAAAACAAAACTAAAACAAGTGAACTGGAACAGTGAACAACAAATAAGCAAAATCAGTCCCACAAGCTGTTCCAAAAAATGTTCTCTCAAAGCACCAGCACTAAGAGCATCCGATAAAATAGTATTTATTCCACACAATAAAAATCAGTTCAGTTGAGCGCTTTCATCAAGTAATGACTTCATCAGAACTGATGAAGTCATTACTTGATGAAAGCGCTCAACTGAACTGATTTTTATTGTGTGGAATAAATACTATTTTATCGGATGCTCTTAGTGCTGGTGCTTTGAGAGAACATTTTTTGGAACAGCTTGTGGGACTAATCCTCAAAACAAAGGAGAGAGATTACTACACTCCTTGGACATCCACAGGCTACTGCGTTATTATTTGGACAGAACAAAACCTTTCAGAAAATCAGAACAGCTCTTTGTGGCCTATGCGGTAGGAGCTCAAGGAAAACCAATTTCCAAACAGACAATCTCAAAATGGATAGCCCACTGCATACGCTTTTGCTATTCCTTTCATGGCAAAACTGTACCTACAGGCATTAGAACTTATTCCACCAGGGCCACAGCCACCTCTGCAGCCTTCCTCAGAGGAGTTCCTACCAAGGATATTTTGGAAGCAGCCACTTGGAGTTCTGTGCATACCTTCTCCAAACACTACAACCTACCATTATACTCCAAATCTAGAGCAGGCTTTGCCACTGCAGTCTTGCAGGGCATTTTGGCTCCTCCTAGTTCCACGTAGTGCCTACCACCCCTTTCTTAGCTTTGGGATTCTACCCATCTGTTATGACTGCAGCTGTATGCACGATGAACATAGTACAGTTTTGTACCTACCATAAATGTAGATGTTCGAGTGCTAATACAGCTGCAGTCCAGGTTTCTCTCCCTCCTTCCCCTCTAGGGGTATTCTTTTATGGTGTATTTGCTTGCAACTACTGTTTTTTGATTATATTGCATTGCATTACTACATAATTTTATGTATTGCCTTCCTTCTGGGGGCACCTGACATCTGGGGCAAGAAAAACTGAAGAAAATGGCGTCGGCTGGTTCTTTTATACTCCTGTCGCACTGACGTCAGGGAAGAAGCGACGACAACCGACGCCGGACCTAGACTGGAATTCGGCCGACCGAGGACCCGCCTGACGGCAGGAGAACCCATCTGTTATGACTGCAGCTGTATTAGCACTCGAACATCTACATTTATGGTAGGTACAAAACTGTACTTTTCTACTAAAGACTTTTTCTGGTACCCAGAAAGGGCAACTCATGGCATCCTATCCTGGACCTGTCTACCTTAAACACCTTTTTGGTGATTCCAAAATTCAAGATGCTAACTCTTCACCAGTTGCTTCCTATGCTAGGCAAAGATGCCTGGTTGACAAAACTCTATTTAAAGGACGCTTACCTGCACATCCCAATCAGGGAATCTTGCAGAAGATACCTATGCTTCAAAGCGGGCTACATGCACTAACAGTTCTCTGCACTGCCTTTTGGCCTATCTACTGCACCCATGGTATTCACAAAGTGCCTAGCATTTATGCATTCATTGCATTTTGCAGGCAAAGAAATATTCAAATATACCCATACCTGGACAGTTGTCTAATTCAGGCAGAAAGCCAGGACATACTTTTGAATCATCTGGCGTTTGTACAAAAGGTGCTAACTTGTCTGGGGTACACCATAAACGAAAAGAAATCACACCTGGTACCCTGTCGACAAATTATATTCCTGGGAGCAAGCTTGAATACAGCTTCCCAGATGGCTTTCCTCACTCCAGAGAAACAAATTCATTTGACAACCTACTTCAAACTAATGGCCACACAAACCCTGCTATCTGCAAGGCAAATACTGCAGGCCTTGGGGTTCATGGCCTCCTGCATTCTACTAATTCCATATGCAAGACTGCATGTGATGAAACTACAATGGTATCTAAAATGCCTATGGTGTCGGCATTCTCAGGATCTAGAATCAACGATTCCTATCATACCTTGCCTACGGTTAGAGTTCCTTTGGTGGGCAGAGGCCTGCCGCCCAAACAAGGGACTACCATTCACTCTACCCCGTGTCGCCCAAACCTTAACAGACTCATCAGACTATGCATGAGGGGCTCACCTGGCAGGGAAGTGCATTCAGGGCAAATGGAACTTAAGTCAAATGCACCTGCATGTCATTCAAAAAGAAATGTTAGCTGTACAGAATGCTCTGACAGCCTTCAAGGACCACATTCTTCCAGGACAACTAATGGTAAATACGGACAACACCACTGTTATGTGGTACATAAACAAGCAGGGGGGGTACCCATTCTTACCCCCTCTGCAGACTAGCCATGGCTGTGTGGAACACAGCCTTGAGTTACCAAGTGCATCTACAGGCTCAGTTCCTGCCAGGAAAACTAAATACACTGGCAGACGAACTAAGCAGAAATCTCGTGGACCCACACGAGTGGAAACTGGAACCAAAGACTTTCAACATGTTGACAAACAAATGGGGGAGCCCAGGTATACACCTGTTTGCCTCCCCCCAGAACTACCAATTAGACAAATTTTGCACAAGGACTCCCCACAAACAAGCTTGGAAAGTTGATGCTGTGTCCCTCAGCTGGAAAAATCTATCAGTTTATGCCTTTCCTCCTCTGCCTCTCCTCTCTAAAGTACTACTAAAGATCAAACAGGACAAACCAAGGACAATATTGATTACACCAGAATGGCCACGCCAACACTGGTAACCCCTCTTGCGCAGTGTGTCACTGCTGGCTCCATGGCACCTGCCTCAGAACCCCCTACCCTGTTGTCACAGCAGGAGAACCAGATTCTCCACCCTCGGCTTCAAACCCTGAACCTGGCAGCCTGGCTAATTACGTAATCTCTTCATTACTATCCCTCAGTAAACAAGTGTTGGATATAATTTTGGAGGCAAGGAGGTCTAGTACTACAAAATCTTATGCTGAAAAATGGAAAAGATTCTGTGCCTGAAACCAGTCTCAAGGGATGGGCACAGCAGCGCCCAACTTACCTCAGATTCTTCAATACTTACCTGAGATGCTTCACAATGGCCTTTCTTTTTCCTTTATCAAAATTCATGCCTCAGCCATTTCAGCTCATTATAACACAGAACCACCCCTCTCCTCTCATCCACTGCTCAAGCAGTTCCTCAGAGGGGCCAAAAACTTAAGACCACCCAGGAGAGCCCCAACTCCAGCATGGGACATAAACTTTGCATTAGAGAAACTCACTGTTCCTCCTTTTGAGCCAGCTGCAAGTGCAGATTTAAAATTCCTTTCTTAGAAAACAGCCTTCCTTTTAGCAGTCACTTCAGCAAGAAGGGTATCTGAATTACAGGCCCTTATTGCACTGGAGCCTTTCATCATATTTCATGTGGACAGGGTGTCCCTTCTTCATGCCCAAGGTGGTGTCCAGTGTGGCTCTTAATCAGTCCATTCATTTGCCAACCTTCTTTCCTAATCCACAGAACAAAGGGGAAAAGGATACTGCACTCCTTAGATGTGCACAGACAACTTAGATTTTACTTGGACAAGACTAAACCTCAAAGGAAATCTGAACTAATGCTGGTGGCATTTACTGCAGAGGGGAAGGCTATTTCAAAGCAAACCATTTCTAAATGAATAGGCTATTTCATTCATTTCTGCTGTAAGCACCATGGAAAACCTATCCCACAGGGGATTAGACCCCACTCAACCAGGGCTGCATCTACCTCTACAGCCTTTCAGAGGTGTCCCTACCAGGGACATCCTAGACGCTGCTACCTGGAATTCTGTACATACTTTCACCAAGCATTACCATTTGCCAGTTTTCTCTAAATCCAGAGCTGGCTTTGTCACTGCAGTCTTGCAGGGCCTTATAGATGGTCTAATGCTATCTAAATTCCTCTGACCATCCTAGCTTTGGGAATCTACCCAAATGTGATGACTGCAACAGTGAAACATGAAGAACATAGTACAGTTGTGTACACTTACCATAAATGTAAATGTTAGAGTGTATTCACTGTTACAGTCCTGGTTACCCTCCCTCTAGCCCCCTGACTTCTTTTGGCTGTACCTCTACTCTCCTTAACTATGCTGAAAAGCTTTTTGGTGTATTTGCTTTTTTGTTGGTGGTATAACTTTGTGTGTGTATATATATATATCTATATATATATATATATATATATCTATATATATATCTCTCTATATATATATATATATATATCTGTATATTTTCTTTTTTATTGCTACCCATTATAGGGGCACCTGATATCTGGGGCAAGAAACTGGTGTAATGATGTCGGCTGCATGCTTTATACCCCTGACTACCTGACTTCACAGAAGATGAGACAGCAACTGATGCAGGACCCAAGAATTTGTTAATCAGGCCACTTCAAGCAGATAACCCAAATGTGATGACTGCAACAGTGAATACACTCGAACGTCTACATTTATGGTAAGCGTACACAACTGTACTTTTTTTTCACCCTCTAATCCCTAGGGTTTTACACTCCAAAGATGTATGTCGACACTTGAGGGATAACTTGAATGGAGCTAAAGGCTGACAGTAAAACAGACAGGATCCGCCACATAACGCACGCACTCTGGTCCCTCAACAACAGGTACAAATATGAGACTATCATTGTACATGTGAGTGTAAATGACCAGAGATGTACCTCCGTGGACTACATGAAGAGAGACCTGGAGGAGCTCTCGGATTATGTAGCCCAGACGGGTGAGACCCTAGCCCTGAGAAGCTTCCTACCATCACCCAGAATGATACCACAACAGTACAAGCAGAAAATGATAGATTTCAACAGTTGACTAAGTTTCTGGTGTCATTCTAAGGGGATCCAGTATCTGTCTGCTTGGGATGTCATGATTGACGGACCTCGTTGCTTTGCCAGAGATGGCCTGCATATGTCACCCCTGGGCTTGTGGATACTGGCCAAGGCTCTTGCCACCCCTGTAGTGCCTTTTTTAGGTGGTGTTCTAAAGACCAAATTACCACCATAACAGCTACAAACAAATGCAATCTGAGGGTCATGCTGCTCAACACGAAGTCTAAATCTCAAAATGCGATCACTCGAAGCACTCCTTAAAATGGAGAACATCGATATTTGTACTGTAACAGAGATCTGGTTCAAGGCAGCAGAAAGCACCCCATGCACTACCAGGCTATAACTCATTCCACACCTTTTGGCCCCAGAACTTGGACCAAAGCTCCAAAGGTGGTGGTGTTTCCATATTGGTAAAGGATGCGCACACCTCCAGACTGGTAGCTCAACATAACACATCAGAGATGCTTCAGGTGCAGCTAACATTGGGTAAGGCAGTGATTCAGGTCATAGCCTGCTATAGGTGCCCAACCATGTGCCACGATTCACACTTCATGTCCCTAAGCACCCTGGAGAATATTAGGGTCCATCCTAACACACTCATACCGGGCAACTTCAACAATCCCTCCATTAACTGGGTAAGCTGCTCATGTACCAATACACTTGCCCAACGTTTCCTGGAATTCATTAATTCCAATGCCCTGGACCAGTTCATTCTTACCCCCACTAGAGGTAGCACCATCCTTGACCTGATCATTACTAACATGAGCGACTGTTGCTCTAAACCATTAGTCAACTCCTCCCTGGTTAGATCCGATTACAAACTAATCACCTTGGAAATCCACATCCCTCCCACCTGCCCCACAAAAGTAACCACCATGACAAACTTCTCCAAAGCTAACTTTGGGCTCCTAAAAACAGAGGTGGCCAACTTCACAGCACCCATGCAAATGGAGAATAGTTGCATGACAACCAAATCATACACCAGTGCACTGTATGAGCACGTACACAAATACATGGATCTCGCCATACCCAGTAGAACCAAGACGCGCTCCTCCAAAAAAAGGAAGCCAATCTGGTGGTCTCCTGCCATAAACAAACTCTACAACAGAAGGAGGAAACTGATGCGGAGTAAGGTGAAGTACCAAGACTGGAAAAACTCCCTTATCAGCCTCAACAAAAAGTTGCGATCCCTCATTAAATCCTCTAAAGCTAGCTATGAAAATAGAATTGCAGCAGATAGTAAAGACAACCACAAGGCCTTCTATAGTTATGTATCTCCACGGCAATACCCAGATTAGTTCTGAGCTGTTGCGCAATGGTATCTCCTATATAGAGTCATCTGATATTGCCAATATACTGGCCGACCGATTCAGTGCCAACTTTACCCCTCTCTCCCCCACCAAAAGATCAATCACAATACCAGTAGATTGCCAGGCACCCAGTATTACTGCTGCTCAGGTTAAAACAGCACTGTCCAAGGCCAAGAATACAGCTTTTATGGGACCTGACAATATCCCTGGCTGTGTTCTACATGAACTACAGAGTGAACTGGCACCTCACCTTTTGCCCTGTTCAATCACAACCTCACCTCAGGCTTTGTCTCTACCGAATGGTGTGCTGCTACAGTCATCCCCCTCTCCACAAAAGAGGAGCGACTACAGACCCTGGTAACTATCGCCCCATTAGCCTGACTAGTCTGGATATGCAAAACTATGGATACACATCATCATGGACCTAATAAAGAAGGATATAGGGAATCTCCAAACTCTGAATCCCGCACAGTTTGGTTTTGTGAAGGGTCGATCATGCCTGCTCAACCTGGTCAACTTCTTTGAGGCAGTCACCAGAGCTGTGGATGATGGCAAGGTGGTTCATACAGCCTACCTTGATCTGGCCAAAAGCCTTTGATACCATTCCCCACTCAGAAATCATAGAAAAACTCACTAAGCTAGGCATCATCCCCTATATCACTAGGTGGGTTGCAAACTGGCTAACAGAACCCACAGTGTGAAAGTAGTTGACTCCAAGTCAGACTGCCAACCAGTCATGAGTGGAGTCCCACAGGGATCGGTTTTGGGTCCTCTTCTGTTTGGTATCTACTTCTCTGAAGTCCAGGCCAACACGAAGGGACTCTGGCTGACAAAAGTTCGCAGACGATTGCAAGTTGGGAGCTGCTATTAACTCCCCAAGTGATGTTGACATCCTACAGAAAGGCCTCACTGAGACCAACGACTGGTGTCAGAACCATGGCTTTAAGCTCAATACAAAAAAATGTGTCGTCATCCCCTTTGGGAAAAACCCGGTTCCCATGAATTACCACATCAGTGCTAGTCTACTGAACACACAAGGTGTTAACAGATCTGGGAACACAGGTCGACAACAACCACTCTTTTGACCACCACATTGCCACTGTGGTCAGAAAGTCCTATGTGGCACATCTCATTGCTAAAGGTTTTGCATCCAGGAAGAGAGAGGTCATTGTCTCCCTCTACTCTTTCCTCATTAGGCCAGTCATCAAGTACAATGCCCTATTTGGCATGTAGCTCACTAGACACCTGCAACAACTAGAGAGGCCACAAACGTACCTCACAAAGATGATTCTAGGCCTTAAACACTTGTCCTATATGGACATACTCAAAAAAAACTCTTAACTATTCTCTGTCTTATGTCACCTAGTTAGAGGCGATGTCTGCTTGACTTACAAAGCCATGTCTGACCCAGCTCTATTAGAACTGCTACATCTAAAAAAATCCCAATCCCTCTGCACAACACGCTCCAGAGACCTCAACCTCATTACCACAATCAACAGAACAAGCTGGAAGGACAGGTTCATAACCCAGAGACTTGCCCATGCTATGGAATAGACTTCCTATACATGTCAAACAGAGTACCTCACTGGCCCTCTTCAAGAGAAATCTTGAGTGGATGGGAAATAGAAAATTCACTCCAGTGGCTCTACTCAACAGAGGCACTGGGAACTAAGGTCGGTGGCACGATGCCAGGGTAATCTTATGGGCTAGGCTTGTAAAGGCTCCAGGGCCATTAGCCTAGTACAGGCCTATGAAGAATTAAAAATGAAATAGGATATTTCAAAGGAGCTAGCGTAGTCTGTATAAACGTTTGCTAGAAGGCCCATGGCAGGGCACTAAGTCAGGCACTTTTTCGCAAGGGTCACCTCTGCATTCTTGTAGAGGATTAGTGCCCAGGATGTCTTGCAAACAGCTAATTGGTCATTGGTTCATACTTTCTGAAAGCACTGCTGACTGAATGTGGCATCCAGGACAAAGGTTGGATTTGCCGATATTATCTTGGAAGAAAAAACATCAACAAACGCATTAGCTTCAAATTACAACAAAAAACAAATATGATAAAACAAGCATGTTTGCAAGTGTTTTTAGAGATGTGCAATAGAAAGCACCTATAAGGTAAGGAACAAGTAAGTATTCTCATCTACTGTTGTTACTAACTACTCTCTTATTCATTGGATTCTTTGGATTTGAACCATACACTTATTTACTCTCAGTACCTACCTGAAAATTAAAAAATTATCTGTTCCTAAATGAAAATTTTTAATTCTGTGTTACATCGGCAACTGTGTTACAACCAATGTTAAATTTCTGTCTAAATAGTTTTACAGTTTGTTGTACGTTTAGTTGTATTGTGTAGCCTCTCTTGCCTGGGTTGTTACTGAAAAGGGCCCTTGGGCTAACAAATGTTAGTGATTTGTCACAGTTATTACTTATTGTTGTAATGCCTCCTGTATCTTTGCCATAATCATTTCATGATGTATACTCATTTTTCCCTTTCTGTTATTTTTCATTGTGTAATGCTGTGCCGCCTTGTAATTCTGTGTGGAATGCCCCCTGACCTTTGTCAGGTAAGGCATTCTAGTAAAGCTAACAGTTCAGGGGAACTGTGGTGGTTTTTGTAGTGAAAGCATTAATGTCCAAGTTATTGGTTTAATTTTCGATGATGGAGTTATAAATCTTTGCAAGGATTACTTTTGAGTTCAGTAGGACGGGACATTTAGATGGCAGCAGGATTGAAGAGGTGCCATCCCATAGTGAAATTCTGCTGTAAAATGATTACTTTACTACTAATCTTTCTTTTCCTGCATTATTAATATATTCTTGTGCCAAGCTCTTCTCCATTTGCTCTATAGTTATTTTCTGTACTGAAATGCTGGTACAGAAAGGCACCTGAGTTTGTTTTTGCTTTTCCTCCCTTCTCTCATAGGGAGCTATTTCGTAGGACCAGCGCAGGGCACTAATTGAGCCAGCTTACTTCTCTAGCACTGTTTTGTTACAAAATGCTATGGATCTAAACCTTTGTTCATGTAAACCAGTGATGGTGAACTTTTTGGGTTTGGCGTATCAAAAATTCTGAAAATGCCTAACTTGATCTGCTTGCATGTCACCCCCCCACCCAACAAAATTAAATAAATTAAATAAAAATAAATAAAACAGCATGGCTCTCAATGCATCAGACATAAATCTCAACAGAATCAGGGACTAATCTAGAAATGAGACACGGACAGTTTTAAACTACTAGTACTATTCATTTGAGAGCTGGGGTGCCTTCTGTGCGGAGTCTGCCTATCCTCCCTGTGGTCGCGTGTGTTTCCTCAGAGTGCTCCGGTTTCCTCACACATCCCAAAGATATGCAGTAGGTGGATTGGACACTCTAAATTGGCCTTAGGTGTGTGTGTGTGTGTGTGTGTGTGTGTGTGTGTGTGTGTGTGTGTGCGTGCCTTCTGTGGAAGGTTGGGCGCCGGGCTGTTAACTCGACACCATAAAACTTCACTGCCAATCATGAGTGGACAGATGATCTGCTGTGGTGACCCCTAACCGGGAAAAACCGAAAGAAGTAGTAGTAGTAGTACTATTAATTTGAGACACTGGCAGGAAAAAAAAATGAACGTGAATTAATATACATTTTCTGTAGTAAAATTAGTCTATAAATCTACATCTGAAGTAGTTAACTTCATTTGGTCTGCAACCTGTGGGATACGGATCCGATGTCTGATCCGAGCCGGCATCTTTACAAAGCTTAGATCTGAGCTCCTAGCTCCTCCCCTTACCCATAATCCCCTGCCAACCCTAATTGACCCCAGATCTAGTTTGCCGCGCTTAGGTACAGCAGCTAGGTTGAGCTCCTAGACAGATAAGTCTATATCTTTGCTAATTTTGTAAAAAGGTAGTGTGTGTGTTTGGTTAGGTTTCTAATCCTTTTGTTAGTGTTTTTAAGTTAAAAATATATATTTTTTTCTCCTCCCCACCCTTCGCTGATATCGTAGCTGTGCGTGAGAGTTTGGGGCCTACTGTTTGAGTGAGTTTTCATTTTTTTAGTTTAAATATGTCTGAGGCCCCAAAGTTAGTATTTTCCAAGTGCACCGAGTTTGGCCATAATCTCTCCCCGGCGGATGGCCACACTCTGTGTCCGGTGCCTTGGGGTTGAACACCTTTCCTCTGGGTGTGTGATTTGCGCGTCGTTCAACCCCAGGGCACTGAAGGACTGGAGGTCGAAGCTGATCCTAGTGGGACTCTTGCCCCCGGATTCGGCTTCGGCCTCCGGGACTTCTGTGGCCTCCTCCCAGCCTTCGGTGGCGGCCACTCCTGCCTCTCTCTCCCCCGGCTGGGACTCAAACTCCCGCTTCTGCGCCGGAGGAGGGGAAGGCCAGGAAGGAAAAGAAGAGGGAGAAGCACCACAAGCGGCGGGCCGAGGCCTCCACTTCAGCCCCCCCGGCTAAGCGGGCTTCTCCCTCCAGGTCTTCCAGGTCTAGGTCTCCTTGCTTTTCACCGGGACCCGAGGAGGAGGAGACCCGATCTCCATTGAGGTCATCAAGGCGGCACTCCCGGCCAGCCTCGGTGGCCTCGTCGAGATCGACACGTAGCCTGTCTGAAGCTGATTTGGACCGGGTGATGTGAAAGTTCATCCAGGCCCAAATGCAGATGGGAGTGCTCCTGCCTGTCCCCCCCCCCCCTCCGGGGGGGAGCTCAACACCCTTTTTTGCCCAGATAGCTCCTTCTCTGACCCGCTTCCTGGGTTCGGAGCGTTCGGAGCCGGGCAGCGTCGGAGCCGGGGGTGGGTCGGCGCCGACAGTATCAGGTACTTCGGCTCTGACTCTTCCCTCGAGCTTACCAGATCCATCCATGTCAGATCCGAGCTCTCGGAGCCGTGCTCTAAGCTTCGGATCCGAGGGGTTTAGTGTGCCTTCGGCTCTGTCCATGTCGGAGCACACTGGCCCTTCGGATCCGATGGTCTCGGTGCCGGCTCCGATCCATCCATCGATCCGAGCGAGGGTCGGCTCTCGGATCCTAGAGAGAGTTGCTCTCCCTCGGCTTTCGATGTGGTGGAGAGGGCTCTGTTGAGTGCATCCAGGCCCCCGCTCCCTGCTATGGCTCCATCCCGCACTCCCTCTCGTTTGGGTCAGGTTTCCATTACCCGGCCACAGGGACAGCCTGCTTTGCTGTCTCAGGTCGTTCCACTGGAACAGGACGTTGCTGGTGAGTCATCCTCGGACAGTCCCCCCGAGGATGTTCCTCACAAGCAGAAGTGTAAGAGGAGGCACGTGGACTCCCCCGAGTCCTTGACAGAAGACACTGATTTGGATGAGGGGGAAGCCTCCCCAAGGTCACCCCCTGAGGATGTCTCCTTTGGGTACATCATGGAAATGCTTAGGATCAGGGGGGATGGTCTGCCCCCAAGGTTTCCTCTGATGAATTCGTGTTCCACGAGGCATTCGAAGCAGGCCCATCTACCTCTTGGGTGTCCCCTCCGGCCGACCCCTTAGTGGATCTTATTACCACTAGGGCATGGAAGGAGCCAGACACTGTGGAGCCAGTCCCCAAACATCCCGACAGAATCCTGAGCCCCCCGACCGAGAGGTCCCATTGGAGCAAGAGACCCCCCGTAGATGCCATGTTGGTGGCGGCAGCCACCAAGAGGGAGTTAGCTCAGGAGAGTCTCTCGGTCCATCCCCCGAGTAAGGAGTCTCGCTCGATGGACTGTCTCGGGAAGCGGGTCTTTGGTTCAGCGACCTTCTCTGTAAGGTCCCTGAACTACATGGCACACGTGATTTGGCTGCAGCGGGACCTTACTCGCCCCCGGAGTCCATGTCGGGAGAGGACAAGCAGTTGTACTCCACCCGCATGGCCACTCTTAGGTCTATCTCTAACACCTCTATGCGGCTCTTATCCCATGCTACGGAAGGAGCCGCTAGAGCCAGCGGAGCAGGCCTAGTCATGAGGCGCCAAGCCTGGCTCCTACATTGTGACTTCGCGGAACCCTTCAAGGCGTCCTTTGCGAATGCCCCCTTCGATGGCTCTGCCCTTTTTGGCAAAACTGTTCGCGAAACCTTGGTCCAGAGCAAAAAGAACAGGAAGACGTTGTCTGCCGTCGGAGTCCGCTTCTTTGCTCCCCAGAGGTCCTTCTCCAAGAACCAAAAGGGACTGAAGAAGATGTGGTTCCGAAAGTCGCAACAATCCCAGTCCGCTCCGGACTCCCAGTCCTTCTGCAGCAGAGGAGGACAGGGTGGACGCCGCCCTAGAGGCAGAGGGGGCCCGAAGAACTTTGGGTCCAGAGAAGCCTTCTCTGATCGGCCCACGCAGCAGCCCTGAGGGCTTGCCTGACTGCTCCACTCTGGAGGCGTTTTTCGAAGCACCTGGCAGCTTGGGAGTCCATTACAACAGACCGCTGGGTGCTTTGTATCATATCCACAGTATACAAAATTCCCTTTTCCCACGTTCCCGATACCCCCAGGTACCTCCCCGAAGTTCCACCCAATCAGAGGGAGGCGGCAGCCGTGGAAATCCGGCTGCTCTTAGGAAAAGGGGCCATCCAGCACGTCCCCCAGGCCAGTCCGGATCGGGTTACTACTCCAGGTTTGTTTTGGTGCCAAAAAAGACGGGGGAACCTAAGGCCCATCCTCGATCTTTCCCTACTGAATCTGTCAGTAACCAAAGAAAAGTTCCAGATGGTCACTCTTCAATCTATTTTCCCCCTCTTGTGGGAGAACGACTGGATGTGCTCCATAGACCTCAAGGACGCGTACTACCACATTTTGATGGACAAATGCTCCAGGAAGTTTCTCCGCTTCCTGCTTGGGAGCCAGTCATTATCAATTCAGGGTCCTTCCCTTCGGTCTCACCTCAGCCCCCAGGGTATTCAAGGTATTAGCAGTGATAGCGGCCCACCTGAGGCTCCAGGGAATACAGGTTTTTCCATACCTGGACGACTGGCTCCTCACCGCCCCGACAAGGCATCTACTATCCTTAGCCAGGAATTACTTTCTCAACCTTGCTCCACAACTAGGGATCACTATAAATGCAGACAAGTCTTCTCTCACCCCTACGCAGGTGATGGACTTTATCGGGGCCAGACTGGACACCAACAAGCCGCTCGCCTTCCTAACTCCCGACCGCTTGCACACTCTGAAAGCTCACGTGTGGGCCATTTTTCAATCTCTGAAACCTCCGGCGGGATTGGTTCTGAGGGCTCTAGGGTCTATGGCAGCCGCAATCAACCTCCTCCCCATGGCGCGTCTCAACATGCGGATATTGCAGTGGACTCTACAAGTTCAATGGTCCTTTCTCCAGTATCCCTTGGATCACCCCATTTCCCTCAGCAGGGTCTGCAAGAGAGCTCTCGTTTGGTGGTTTCAATCGCCGGACCTCCAGACAGGACGCCCCTTTGCCATGACCTCCCCTCTCGCCACAGTGACCACGGACGCCTCTCGTCTTGGGTGGGGGGGCATTCGGGCAGGACTTTCCAAGGCATGTGGAACGATTCAGAGACCTTATTGCACATAAATGTTCTAGAGATGAGGGCAGTGCTGCTGTTGTTGCAAGCACTTCAGAGCCTTCTGCCTGTAGGAATGATTGCAGTCCAGTCAGACAGTATGTCTGTGGTTTGGTATATCAACAAGCAGGGGGGAACTAGGTCTTCCCACTCTGTCGAGAAGCCATGAGAGTGTGGGAATGGGCGATCTCCACCAACTGCTTTCTCATTGCAACGCACATTCTGGGATGGACCAACATCCTGGCAGACAGACTGAGTCGCACCATCCTTTCGCCTTACGAGTGGTCCCTCAATCCCCAAGTAGCAAGTCAAATTTTTGCTGTCTGGGGGCAACCCTGTTGCGATCTCTTCGCATCTCCCTCAAACATGAAATGCAACAATTACTTTGCTCTCATTCCCCCTCCCGGGGAAGCCCAGAGGGACACTTTGGTGCATGCTTGGCCTCCCGGTCTTCTCTGTGCCTACCCTCCTCTTCCACTGATGCTGAAACCTCTTCAGAAAGCCAGTCGGTTGGGGAGCAGAATGATCCTCATTGCCCCATTCTGGCCTCGCCAAACTTGGTTCCCATACCTCTGGTCTCAAGTGAATCCGCCCTGGATTCTAGATCCCCTCCCGGATCTGATTTCCCACCCACAGGGACTCCCAATCCCCGACCTGGTCAACCTCAACCTCAAGCTTACGGCTTGGCTGCTCCAGTTCCACTCCCTAGCAAGGACTCCTGGTATCTCATCCCCGGTTAAAGCTATCCTAGTAGCAGCGCACAAGCCCTCTACTAGGAAGGTTTATAGTAGTAAATGGAAGCGTTTTTCTATCTGGGCAGAACGCCATAATTTGGATCCCTTCACAGCCCCCTTACCGGCGGAGCTGGTTTTCTTTCAGGCCTCTTTAATGAGGGAGCTAGCTGTTCCACGGTGAAGGTGCAATTAGCAGCTATCTCTCATTATCACGTAGGCAGCGATATGGGCCCTTTGATTACTTCAAAATTGTGCAAGATGCTCCTGAAGGGCACTTTCCTACTTAGACCTCCCATAAAGGAAAGCTGTACCTCCATGGGATTTGACTTTGGTTTTGCAGGCCTTGACGGCTCCCCCCTTCAAACCCGTGGCGTCGGTAGACCTCAGATATCTGTCATGGAAAACGGCCTTTCTGGTGGCTATTACTTCAGCTAGGAGAGTATCTGAATTACAGGCTCTTTCTGTCAAACCTCCATACTTGGCCTTTCACAAGGATAGGGTGTACCTCAGGACCAATCCCTCCTTCCTTCCAAAGGTGGTTTCTGTGAGTAATATCAATCAGTCTATCAATCTGCCGGTCTTCTTTCCTAACTACCAGAACAAAGGAGAGTACAAACTGCATTCCTTAGACGTGCATAGACAACTCCGATTTTATATTCATAGGACATCTGGTCACAGACGATCCGACCAGTTGTTCGTCTCCTTTGCTAAATTTAATTTGGGTAATCCAGTCTCAAAAGTTACTTTGTCGAAATGGATTTTGCAGTGCATCATCGCGTCTGATCAGAATTCCGGCAGACCTGCACCTCAAGGAGTTCATGCCCACTCAACTCGGTCTATGGCTACATCTGCTGCCTTCAAATCCAGAGTTTCCTTGGATGATATCTGTTCAGCAGCCACTTGGGCTTCACCTCATACCTTCATAAATCATTATAAGCTGAACATTATCTCCAGAGGGAGAACTTCTTTTGGCTCCTCAGTGCTCCGGAATATCCTTCCATGAAGGCCGCCCAAGATTTAGGTAGCTGGGGACTCTGTCCCACAGGTTGCAGACCAAATTGTTAACTACTTCAGATTAAGAAGTTATGTACTCACCATAATGTTCCATCTGAGTAGGTAAACTTCATTTGTCTGCAACCACCCCCCCCCCTCCCCCTGACCTTCACAGATGTTTAGGACATGTTATTATTACCCTTTTGAAAAGGTAATGAACTGCCTGCTATATTAGTTACGGGCAGACTTGATCTGAGGTCAGTTAGGGTTGGCAGGGGATTATGGGTAAGGGGAGGAGCTAGGAGCTCAGATCTAAGCTTTGTAAAGTTGCCGGCTCGGATCCGAGATCGGATCAGTATCCCACTGGTTGCAGACAAATGAAGTTTACCTACTCAGATGGAACATTATGGTGAGTGCAAAACTTCTTATTATTGTCACTAAGTCGAAAAAGTTGCTAGTTTTAGGAGAGGAGGGATTGAGAGGAATGTAAAACAGCACACTGCTAGAAATGCAAACTACTTGCTCTTTGCAGAAGTGTAAGCACGTAGAGAAAACCGTGTGCACTGCCCTTTGCAGACTATTTCAAGAAAATATACCACAATGGTCTTCGAGGTTAATAACTTCCTTACCTCTGCAGCAGTATTGTTGACTCCTGACAAAATAATTCAATGCACTTCACACAAGCAACAAATGCAAAAGCAGTTTCTTTGGTAACTTTGGTGTTGGTGAATGCTGGTGTCGCATGAAATGTCTTGACATGTCACCTTTGACACGCGTTTTATAGGTTCAGCATCACTGGTGTAAACACTCATGCTGATGTACCTTTGAGTGATTTTTTGTATCAGTATATTGTTTATTAACCTAGTGTATTTGTATACGGACAGTTCGTGTGTCTTATCAGCGTTTTTGTTTTCTTACTGTTGTATGTTCAAAACAATCAGTTTTTTTATTGTTATTGTATGCTCAAACGATTCATTACACTATGCATGTCACTTTATATTTTGTGGAGATTTTCTCTGTGGGTCTCTGCTGAAAGGGATTTTTTCCACCCAGTTGGACTTTCACAGTTAAGAAAGGCAACCAATAAAATAAAATTGGGAAATCACAAATAGTATGGGCCCTGCTAGGGTATAATGAATTTCTTTTGCCTGCTGATTGCCAAATGAAATGTATGCAGTTTCTAAACTGATGACTACTTTGCTTTAATTTTGTAATGAAGAAGGGCTAAGTAAATGAAATGGATCTGTTTAAAAATTAGCTACGAGTATGACATTAGGTAGGAGTACTGTAATGATCCTCAGCGAAGCTGTGTCACAAACTGTTGCTTGCATGCACACACATTCTTGTGCAGAGGTAGTGATGTTTGCTGCATGGTTCAACATTGCATACAGAAGAAATGAAACTTTTTTTTTTAAATTTCTGAAGAAAATTGGGTACAAAACTGAAGGATAGGTATGCAGTGCAGTTTATGGTGGAAGAAAGGCTTATTCCTGAAACTATTTGGATGGGGGGATAAAGAGAGGGTGTAGATCAGAGACAGACTGATGTGCACGTGCACATGGGAGTCATATGTGAAGCATGCAACAGTATTTTGTTAAAGGAAGGAAGGGTGTTGGGTGTGTGTGTTAGGGACATTCAACAATATTTTAGACAGTTGAGAAGTATGCAAAGTAACCTCATATCTTGGCTTATTTGTTCATTTATGTATTATTTTCAGACATTATTACCACAGAAACAACACACACACTTCATGCCATTTTTTTTTAAAACTTAACATCTGATGTTCTTTTCATTCAACGTATGGTTTATGGATCCGATCTCGGATCCAGCTGAGCCACATATCTCATATTTGCAGATCCAACTGTAGAGCTCCTCCCTCTACCCATAATACCCCAGCTAGCCTACAATACCCTGATCTCATTTGCTGCGATCTCACACGGATGCGGATCCTCTCTCTGAAGACCTTTTTCAATTGTTTAAACATTTGTGAGTAGCTTTTTATCTAGGTTTGTCACATTCTAAGACTTTCCTTACATCCACCCTCTTCCTCTGTCTAGTTTTTCGGAGCTTCTATACATTGTAAGTTAGACCTTATTCGATGACTCTCTTTTTCTACCTTGTCTGGTATTTTTGTTGCATACCATTGGTGGTATCAGTTTTCTTTACTTTCTTCTTCTTTTCGATCTTTTTTGGGTACTTTTACCATTGTAGCTTACTATGTATTAAAAAAAAATCTTTCTTTCTGATTATTGTATCAATTAAATCTGAAAGTTTTCGGATCCAACTACTGATGCTTCAAAGTCTCGTAGAACTAGCGCACCAGAGTTCATGATCGAGCTAGTGTTTCCTCAACTCCATTCCTGTCATTTCCAAACCATACCAAGGAAATACTGTTGACTACAGTCCACAATCTTGTCTGATAGGTCTTCCAGAAGTCTTTCTGAGGCCAAAGTGGGTAGGATGATGAGGAAGTTCTTCAGAGCTCAGATTCAGATAGCAGTTATTCCGCCTGTTTACCATCAGATCCATGAGCTTCCCTTCCGCTTCCCATATAGTAATATCTCCTCCAATCCATCCAATGGCTTCAGAACCCTCAAATCCAAGAGGGTCAGATCCAAAGACAGTTAGGTCTTTGACTCCGACAGTGTTCCTGATTGGTTCTGCTCCTGTCCCTTCAGATTGGGATGAATCACAGAACTGTAGCATTGGTGTCTGATCTAGGGGACCGGGATCTGTTCCGATGTTATTGGAGTCATCCTTGTCCCTTAGTGCTAGATATCTCGTGTCTGGCTCCCTCCTCAGTCTGGTTCAGGACAGGATCAAGGCTTGGCTGTTTTTGGAAGTTTCGGCTGCTGTGCATCTAGTCACAGCATCTCCCAGTCCGTCTGCCTTCAAGGTAGTGGAGAGAGTTTTCTCTCTTCCAAGAGATTAGACTTCTCTTTCTTCCTTGGATCTTACTCTTATTCCCTAGTGGGTCTGAGCTGTGATCCATGAGACCTACTCTCTATAGGGGCAGCCAGTGCTAACTAGTGCCCAGACACTTTCCCTAGAAGAACTTCCCCTCTATTCGGATACTTTCCTAGAGCATCACACCGTGGAGTTTCCCTGTAAGAGAACGTGCAAAATGAAGGCACACAGATTCCCCTATGAAATCTCTTATAAAGGATACTGCCTTCAAGGGGAAGGGTCCTCCAGATCTCCACCTGATAATGTCTCATTTGGAGACATTATAGAGATTCTTAAGCAGAATGTTGGCTTTTCCTCCGATACTACCTCCCCAAAGGAGTCAATATTTCTGGAAACTTTTGATTCCAGCTAGTCTACATATTTTGTGACTCCCACAGCTGATGTGCTTATCGACCTAGTCTCTCGCTGAGCATGGAAGGAACTGGACTCTGACGAACCAGTTTCCTGTAGCCCAGATAAAAATGTGGCACTACTGAAGGATAAACCCCATTGGAGCAAAGAAGTCCCTGTTGATGCTGTTTGTGGCAGTAGACACAAAAAAAGGAACTAGCTGAGTAGAGCTGCTCTTTCCATCCCCCTAATAGAGAGTTGAGGGTGTTGGACAGATTTGGAAAGCATGCATTTGCTTTAGCAACCTTTGCCTTGAGGTACCTGAATTATTTAGTCCACTTTACAAGGCTGCAGAGGGATTTGACCACAGAGCTTTTCAAATCCCTCTGAGTCCGTGCCTTTAGAGGACTGTAAAATATCATCCTCACAACTGGCTACACTGTTATCCATTACCAGTGTGTCCATGAGGTTAATATCCCATGCTGCAGAGAGGGTACCTCACGGGCTGCAGGTTTAGGTATTGCCATATGGAGACATGCCTGGATGTGGCTATGCCATTTTTGTGAAGCCTTCCAAGTCATCTTTCATCAGTGTTCCTTTTCATGGAACATCTTTGTTTGGCCCTTCTGTTAAAGAAATGCTATCCTGCAGTGAACAGGAGGGAAAGACACTGTCTGCCATAGGGACTCACTTTTCTTCTCCTCCGTGATCTTTTTCCTGAAATCATAGAGGAGGCAAGAAAATGTAGTTGCAGAAATCCCAGAGTTCTTGCCAGGACTCGCACTGGGACAATTCCTCAAGGTGTGTGTGTGTGTGTGTGTGGGGGGTCGAATGGAAGACGCTGTCCTTCCAACAGAAGAGGCCCGCAAAACCAGTGTTTCCATAATTCTTCTCCAAATAGACTCTTTCAGCGCTCCTGAAGGGTTGCCCGACTTTATACATCTGGAGGCATTAGGAGGGCACGTGTTCCTGCACCCAAGTGCCTGGGCTCTTATAAGAAAAGATTCTTGGGTACTAAAAATAATGTCCAGAGGTTGTTTTATTACATTTTTCCAGATTCCCCTAACCAGAAGAAGAAAGCTTCTAGACGTCCCACCCAGTCAGAGAGAAGCTGCAGCTCAAGAGATTAAGAAGCTGCTAGACAAAAGACTCCTTGAGGAGATCCACCAGACTAAATAGATTTTGAAACGTACTCAAGGTTCTTTTATATTGCCAAAGAAGACAAGGGACCTCAGACTAATTTTGGATCTAAGCAGTCTAGATTGTGAAGAAGTCAGTTCTGAATGGTTCTGGTTCAGTCCATCCTGCCCTTTTTGCACAAGGATGATTGGATGTGCTCATTTGATCCTCAGTACATATAGTATCCCTTCAAGTTGAACAGACACTCCCAAAGAGATGTCTGCCCTTTCATTTGGGAGCCAATCACCACCACAGCGCCCAGGGTGTTTACTAAGTGTGTGGCAGTGGTAGCAGTTCACCTGACACTGCTGGGATTCTAAGTGTTTCCATATCTAGATGGCTGGCTTCTCACCATCCCAACAAGGCATCTCTTAGAACAGTTCAGGGACTATTTGCTCCAACTTTGGTAAACACTAGGTTTTACAGTCAACATCTCCAAATCCAAACTACACCCAGTACAGAGCCTGGAGTACATCAGTGCCCAGTTGAACACAGTAAGTCATATTGCTACTCTTCCTTCACATCATATAGGTACAGTTAAGTTCCAGGTACAGCAAATTCTTGTTCATTCTGTTCCTCCAACCAGACTTGTCCTTCAGGCTTCAAGTTCAGTGGCCGCTACCATAATCTTAGTTCCTGTGTTAGTTTCTATGTGCGTGTTCTCCAGTGATCTCTATCTGTTCTGTGCTCTATTCTACAACATCTTCTGTCCTTCCCAGTAAAGCTTATTCGGGTATGCAGAAATTATCTTCGCCGGTGAATCCAATCGGATGGCATTTACTTTGGCCATCCTTTTATTCTGTCTCCTCCACTGGTCAGAGTAACCACGGATGACTCCCAGTTGCAGCAGGGAGGGCATTTCTTGGGACGGACAGTCCAAGGCATGTGATTCCTCCCAAGAGACAGTTTGCACATCAGTGTCTTGGAGAGCAGTCCTGTTAGCGTTGCAGGCCTTTCAAGATGTTCTTCCTCTGGGGACTATTGCATTCCAAACTGACAGCATGTCTGTGGTCTGGTACATCAGTCAACAAACAAGGATAAACCCAGTCTTACCTCCTCCTTCAGACACTTTTTAATAGCAGTGGGAAATCTAGCATATTAGCGAACAAGCTCAGCAGGTCCATTTTGTTGACTCAAAAGTGGTCTGTCAGTCAGTGATAGAGAAGATTTTTTCTTTGTTATTGGGGCCAGCCTTGCAGCAATCTCTCTGCATCTCCCCACAACAAGTGCATCAGATTTTTTGCTGTAATCCCGAGAGATGCAATAGCCCACATTTGGTCCTCCAGTTTACTTTATGCTTATCCCCCATTACTCTGATTCCAAAATTCTTACAGGAAGCACATTGGTTGAAGAGCTCATTATCCTCACTGCCCCCTTTTGGCCTCGCCAGGTGTAGTTCCCCTTCCTTTGGTCTCATCTTTGATATCTGCCATGGATAACTGGACCCATTCCAGACCTCTTCTGTCATCGATCAGGGATGAAACATGTCAATATTCGAAGCCTCGAACTAACCAACCACATGTTTTTCCAGTTAGAAGTTAGCTAGAAAGCCCATGCTTTTCTCCTGCATTAGACATGTACTTTTATCTTCCCAGAAAGCTTCTACAGGGAAAATGTGTGTGAGTAAATGGAAACAGTTCTCAATTTGGGCTCTTAGTAAACACTGCTCCTGTTTCTTCAGTTCTAGAGTTATTAGCTTTTGTTTTTCAAGAACGTGCTAGTTTCTCCACAATCAAAGTTCAGTTGGCTGCCATATCAAATTTTCATTCAGGAGAAATAGCTTTTTCCTTAGCTTCTTCTAAATTGTGCAAGGCCTTTCTAAAAGGCACCTTCTCACTTAGGCCCACAGTGAAAGATCCGTCTTCTCCATGGGATTTGACATTAGTGCTTCAGGGGTTGACACAACTTTTGAACCTTCAGCTAAAAATTATTTTTTTTTTTGTCTTGGAAAACAGTTTTTCTTGTAGCAGTTACGTCTGCGAGGATAATTTCTTAACTCCAGGCTGTATCATCCAAATCCCCTTACATTATTTTTCACAAAGAGTTACTTTACATACCAGTCTGTCTGTCTTACCAAAAGTAGTGTCTGAATCCAGTACTGAAGAAATTGCTTGAAACCACCACGATGTAATTCAAACAGCATTTAATGGAAATAAAACAGGAACAAGCGCTTTCACGCAATAAGATTGCGCTTCATCAGGTTACAATCTTACAAAGACTTCCATTACCTTTTATAGTAATGCATTAACCACAATTATTCAATTAACCAATTAGTTCAGTTAATTCATTCAAGAATCATAGTCTTAAAAATGCATAGCAATTGTATATTCAACAACCTAGTACACCATTTAAAACAGACATCCTAATGATATTGTTTATTAATTCAACAATACCCATCATTTAAAATTTATAATCAATGGACTTATATCAAAGTATCAAAATGCATGAATTTCCGTAGTTGTTAGCAATGAGCCTCATTAACTATTATTCAGGAAGTAATGTCCATATTTGGAGGGAAGATAGCTTAGAGTATGACTTTTCTTATCAGTCTTGTTACCTAATTAAGACACCAACTTCATATTGTTCCATTTGGTTCAATATCATTAAAGACATAAGCATAATAAGCCAAAACAGAATGGTCAATACATCATAGCTAAGACATAATAGAGCCAGCCATTGCTGATAGTAAAATCAAATATTGAAGATATGTATATAGATATCCATTATAAATATCCATTATCAAATACGGCGTTATACAAAACATTTACATATATCTTCAGTGATGCATGAGGAACAATTAGTTCAGGTCTGCTTGTTGTTTTAAAAACGCTCACGCAAAAACAAGTCAGAGACCAAACATCATCATCTATGCCGTATGAGTACATGTCCAAAATCAAAAGAGCTGCATACTGCTTCCACCAAGACCATGACGTGAGTCATTACAAAAGTAAACAAATGCTACTTAAACAAAAGCTGTGCAAAAAATGATAATAAAAATGATAATAAAAACAAAATAAAAGGCACCTTCTCACTTAGGCCCACAGTGAAAGATCCGTCTTCTCCATGGGATTTGACATTAGTGCTTCAGGGGTTGACACAACTTTTGAACCTTCAGCTAAAAATTATTTTTTTTTTTGTCTTGGAAAACAGTTTTTCTTGTAGCAGTTACGTCTGCGAGGATAATTTCTTAACTCCAGGCTGTATCATCCAAATCCCCTTACATTATTTTTCACAAAGAGTTACTTTACATACCAGTCTGTCTGTCTTACCAAAAGTAGTGTCTGAATCCAGTATTGGACACTTCATCTGCCTGTCTTCTTTCCTAATTTTTCAAATCAGGGAGATTACATGTTACATCTTCGAGATGTATATAGACAACTACGTTTTATCTATACAGGAATAAGGATCTTGGGAAAACTGACCAGTTTTTCTCACTGGACAGACTGGGATCACTGGTTTCTAAAGTTAGAAAAAATCGATGTGCGATTTTTTTTTTTTTTTTTTTTGTGTGGTTTTCAGTTTGGTTTATCGCTGTCATCTCCTTTTCTTGGTTTCTAAAGTTACCCTGACAAAATGGATTACTGACTGCATTTCTTTTGTATATACTCAGCAAAGCTTTTCCCTATCAAAGCCTCCTAAGACTCATTCAGCTAGATCCATGTCCACTTCTTTTGCATTTTGGTCTAAAACGTCTGTTGATGACATTTGCACAGCAGCTACCTGGTCCAGTGCTCATACCTTTGTTACTTATGAACTGTAGAGTATTTTTATAGTTTGTACTGCAGTTTTTAGTGCTGTCTTAGCTTCAGCATTCAGGTTCAATAGGTAGACCATGCCTTGAGAGTACACTTTTGAACCTTCCTTTTACTTTTGCTTGCTTGTGGTTGACGCATGAATTATTTCAGTATCTCAAGAGTAATAGTCTAGAACGACAAGATAGTTTTTGCCTTTAAAATCTCTCAAGCCATCAGTTGTGGCAATGGTGTTGCCATAGATGATTTATATCTTTGCAGTGGTTTATGCACAGTACAGAATTGATACTTGGACAACATACTTCATGTCTTGAAATGATATTTGATTGCTGTACTGACATTTTTTTCCTTTGTGTTTGAAACCTTGACTGTCTGTCTGTATGAATTTGAAATAGCCCTTCTGCTCATTGTGATGTGTACATTCTGATTTTGTCCTGTTACAACAAGCCAGTCCAAATGAAGTTATTGGAGAAGGATGTGTACTACTTGTGTGTAAACTGTTTTGTTTGTGTCAAATTATTTAGCCATCCATTTTGCGCATGTTGGATAACAGCTTGCAGCCCTTGGTCAGTTTGGGTAGCTTTCCTAAGTTTTCTAGTCATTTATGAGTTGCTGGTCTTGTCTTCATTATGCTGTGTACATAGGTGGCAACATCAGCTTTGTTAGTAGTTGGTCATGTCTGTGATTTCTGGTTAACACATCAGTGACAGGTTGTTTCAGGCAAGTGTATTGCTCTGTATTTTACTCTTAAGTATCTCCAGCAGTCTTTGACACCTTTGTGGCACTTTAATTTGTATGAATTGATTACTGGCTCCGATTTTTTTTTTCCAGTCTGGAGCGGGGCAAATCTTGGAAACTAATAGTTATCTGGAGAAATTCTTTCATGCCCATACATGTGCAAGACCATCTTGATTTTTGAATATTTGTGTTCAGCATTAGGTAGCATTCTGCAAAATGGACAACAGGTCATAACACTTGTTCATCCACTTGGAGTAATTCTGCACTTAGCCTGCAGCTACTTGCATCTGTATTCGCTGTTTTTTTAGTGACATCATACTATGCTAGCAGTGGAACTGTTGTCTGTTTAGTGACATCTTTGTATGCCACCACTGCAGCTGGTAGTATTTATTTTACTTTACGGAGTACTTGTGCTGGAGCATGTCCTAGGCTCCACCTGAATAACTTGGCATTTTGTTGGCTGACACTCTACTCATGCTAAGGGATCATGTTCTGTAACCATAGTGAATTTCCTTCCATGCAAGTAAGGCTGAAGTTTCTGCAGTGGCCATACTATGGCTAGACATTCTTTTTCTACAGCTGCATAGCATTCCTTCCTGGGTTGGAGTCTACAGCTGAGATATACAATTGGGTGCTCTTCTCCCTCTGAGGAAAGATTGCGGAGTACGGTGCTCTTCACCCTCTGAGGAAAGGTTGCTGAGTACAGTCCCCACTCCATAGTTTGAAGCATACACCTGCACAACCAATTTGCTGAAATCTGAACTGGCTAACACAGGGGGTCCTCCCAAAGCCCCTTTTAAGCTTTTGGAATGCCTGCTTGCAGGCTGGGGTCCACACCATCTTATCTGGTCTGTGAGGGGAGCAGCTATTGTACTATAATTAGGAACGAACTTTCTATAGTACCTTGTTGTCCCCAAGAATGCCCTCACCTGCTTTTTTGGTAAGAGGGGCGGGCCACACCTGAATAGCTCCCACTTTGGCATGTTCTGGCCTAATCTTACCTCTTAGGAGACCTCTACCATACCCATCTGACACTTACTGGGCTTAATGGTCAACTCTGCCCTTTGCAGTCTGCCCAGGACCTCCGTGACATGCTGAGGCTTCATCATGTTAACATAGTATAGTTTGTACCCCTGCCTCCTGCCTAGCAGGTTTAGCATATAATTAACATCACTGACTTTCCTTACCAGTTTGAAGGGTCCCTACCAAGCTGTCTGCAGCTTACTGTGTTATCAGCAATTAGCACTATAACCTGCTCTCCTACAGCATACTCTCGGGCTTGAGCATTCCTGTCATTCCAGACCATTTTCTGGTGTTGGGCTCCTGCACATTCTCCTGGGCCAACCCCATGAGCTCCCTAAGCCTTGTCCTAAGGTTTAGGACATGTGCCACAACAAACCCCTTGTGGGATTCACACTAACCCTCCCACTCATCACAAACCAATTCTAAGGCCCCCGCACTCTTTGCCCATACAGCACCTCAAAGGGTGAAAAACCTGTGGATTCTTGGGGTACCTCTCTGTATACAAACAATAGATGGGGCAAATATTTGTCCCTCTCTCTCTCTCTCTCAAACTGGTCTTCAAATGCCCGTAGCATGGTCTTTAGAGTTTAACCTCTCCACAAGATCATTACTGGGGATGGGAGGGGGTGGTCTTTAGGTGCTTCCACAGACACACCAGCAGGTCTTACATGAAATTGGCACCTCTGTCAGTCAGATTCCACTCTGGAAACCTACCCTGCTGAAAATCTACAACAAAGCATCTGATATTGTTAATCCTCGTTCATTCCTTACATATGGGTATCGGTTCCAAGTTCGGAACCGAGCCGGCCATTTTCCAAGCTCGCGTCAGCTTCAAACTCTCGAGCTAAACTCTTACCCCCAATTCCCCTCTCCCTGTTAACTCAGATTTTGTTTGCCGCGTTGTCGTCCAGTCGTGTCAAGCTACTTCTCTTGAGCTAAGTACAGTCAATTGTTTAATTGCTGTACAAATTACTTTTCTGTCAGAAAAGTTGATATTTTATTGTCTCTCTTACCCTATCGCATCTAGTGTTCATAATTTTCTTTACTTTCCCTTTCGTTGGTAATCCCTTTCCTTTTTCATATCTTCGGGTACTCTCTTGTACCATTGTTGGTGCTTTTATATTTGTTAATATGGCAGATAAAAAGGATAGTCGGGGTTTAAGCGGTGTTCTGATTGTGGACACAAACTGCCTACTTCTGATGTACACTCTTTGTGTTTATTGTTTGAGAGTTTCCCATTTATCTGTTGAACCACCTTGTACTCTATGTGAAAACTTTTCTAATAGAACTTTGTTAGAAAGGAAAAATAAGCTGATACTGAAGGGACTTCTAAAATATCCCTTTTCAGAGGCTATTTCTGGGTCAGAGGTCTCAACCCCTCCTAAAGCCCATAAGAAAACGGATGTTTCTACTAAGGCTAAATCCTTGCCTTTGTCCCCTGCTGGGGACTCTCACCAACCAAAATCTAAAAAGGCTCTGTCAGCCCCAGTGCATTCGGTGCCCAGACCTTCGGCACCGAGGCCTTTGGCTCCATTAGTGATTTTGGCTCCGTCCTCTCCTGCAGCCTTCCACATATCTGCACCGAGGGGCTCCTCGGTTCAGACCTTTACCACTGTATTTTTCTCGGAACCGAGGCCTTTATTACTGACTCCAGTTTTGTCGGTCCCAGTTTCGTTGGCACCGACAACCACTTCGGCACCAATCCCGGTGTCGGTGCAGACAATGACATCGGGACCGATGACTTCTTCGGTGCAGACTACAGTAGTTGAGTCTTTCTCGGCACCGTTGTCCTCATTGCGATCAGATGAGATGGGCACCGTGTCTGCCTCTTTTGTGGACAGGCCTTTTTCTCCCTCAGTCTCTGTGAGGTCCACTAGAAGTCTTTCTGAACATAATGTGTTGCGCCTTGTGGACCAGGCATTCTTGGCCAGAGGTATTCCACCCCCCAGGAACTAGCCTTCGTTGTGAGGTGATCACCCATCTCCATGGACACCTTCTTATTCTCCTCCTTCATTGCCTTTGAAGTCCATGGATATAGTACAGTCTTCCCCTCCTGCGGTTCCCTTTATGGATCTCACTAATGAACCACAGTTGCCTTTGTGGCAGGAAAGTTTTGCTACAACCCATGATGTCAGCTGTGATACGCATAGCTTGCTGCTCCACAGCCATCCAGGGATTCTGGGTCGGCAGGCTGAACCACTTAGAGGAGGAGTGCCCCCTGTCCTTGACATACACTCCTCTCCAGGTGGACCAGCCTTCCAACTGATGGAGAAGGCTTTCGCTGCTGCTGGCGATACCGAACTGTCTATATCTCCGCCCTCCTCTGGTACACTGGTTTCACAAGTCGCACCTAGTGGACACCGGGTGAAAGGGCCTCAGGATATATTCCCTCAGGAATCCCCTTTTCCATTGTCTTCCCCAGCTTCTTCCGCTGAGGAGGTCCACCAGAAAAGTTCATGTAAGAGGAAGCACATGGACTCCACATTGGAGTCTCTCACCGAAGACACAGATTTCGATGAGGGGGAAGGATCCTCTCTGTCACCCTCCGAGGTATCCTTTGGCGATATCCTAGAAATCCTGAAACAGAGAGGTGACTGGCAGCCCTCTAATCCGACCCTTGAGGAATCTGTGTTCCTGCAGGCTTTTCGCGCCCGGCTCCCTACCTCCTGGGTTACTCTACCTGCCGATGAATTTGTCAAGTTCATCGTACAACGTGCTTGGAAGGCCCCTAATACTGTTAAAGCTATTCCCTGGAGGCCAGATAAGATCTTGTCCCCTCCTGCTTCAGATCCCCATTGGTCCAAAGGTCTTCCTGTAGATGCGTTGGTAGTGGCGGCTGCAACAAAAAAGGATCTGGCAGAAGAAGAAAGCCAGACTGTCCATCCACCTAACAGAGACTCCCAGGCCCTGGGCAGAATAGGGAAGCGCAGTTTTGCTTTAGCGATCTTTGCTATCAGGTCCCTGAATTATATGGCACATTTTACCAGGCTTCAAAGGGATCTGGTTTCTGAGCTGTCTGAAACCCTGGCTGGTGCAATGCCTGATGAGGTCTGTGACAAAGTGGCCTCTCAGCTGACCACCATTGAGTCGATATCTAACTCCTCTATGCGATTGATATCTCACGCATCAGAAGGAGCAGTTAGAGCGGCGGGTTCAGCTGCGGTCCTGAGATGACATGCCTGGATGCGCTTGTGCAACTTCGCTGAACCTTTTAAGTCTTCCTTTCTCAATGCCCCCATTGAGCCCTCCTCGTTGTTTGGGCCCAAAGTTAAAAGCACACTGGCTAGATGTGAACAAGACGGTAAGACCCTTTCTGCCGTAGGTGTCTGTTGTTGTTCCCCTTAATGTGCTTTCTCCTGAAACCAAAAGAGTGGGAAGATATGGTTCAAGAAATCTCAGGGTCCTTTCTGTGACACACAGGCCGAGTTCTCCCCCAGAGGCAGAGGGGGAATCTCACAGGGAAGACGCTCCTTTTGGGGCAGAGGGGGACCATGTAACCAGGGTTCCAGAGATTCTTTCCCTGGTCAATCCTATCAGTGCTCCTGAAGAGCGGCCCAACTCCTTTCCTCTGGAGGTGGTTGGGGGACGTTTCTCCTTGTACCCTTCTTGCCTGGCTAACCATCACCACCGATTCTTGGGTACAAAGGATCATAACCAGAGGTTATCATATCCCCTTCGATCTTTGTCCCGTCCCTTCAAAAAATCTTCCCGACGTTCCACCCAGTGAAAGGGAAGAAGCAGCACTAAAGATAAAAAAGCTGCTAAGAAAGAGAGTCATCCAAATAGTCCCTCCAGACCCGACAGGATCTGGATTCTACTCAAGACTATTTTTGGTGCCAAAGAAAACCAGGGACTGGAGACCAATTTTGGATCTAAGTGTATTGAACAAGTTTGTGAGAGTACAAAAATTCCGAATGGTCACTGTACAGTCTATCCTCCTGCTTTTGGAAAAAGACAATTGGATGTGCTGTATAGATCTTCAAGATGCATACTACCACATAAAGGTGGACAGGCCATCAAGAAGATTTCTGCGCTTCCGTGCGGGAGCCAGTCACTACCAGTTCAGAGTACTGCCCTTTGGACTCTCTACAGCCCTCACAGTGTTCACAAAGTGCATGGCAGCTGTCACAGCTCACTTGCAACTTCAAGGATTCCAAGTGTTTCCGTACCTAGACGACTGGCTCATTTCTGCCCCCACCAGACATCTACTGGAAAAAGCCCTGGCATACTCTCTCCACGCTGCTCAAAGGCTATGCAAAACCATAAACTGGCAGAAATCCAATCTCACCCCCATCTCAGTCGACAGAATTCATAGGGGTTATCTTGGACACAAAAAACTGCCGAGCTGCTATTCCAGAGCACAGATTTTAAGGATAACGCAACAACTAATTCCAATCCTTTCAAAGGAAAAATCCACGGCTCACTTGGTTTTACAGCTGTTGGGTTCCATGGCAGCCTCCATCACCATTGTCCCCCTGGCCAGGTTTCACATGAGGCTTCTACAATGGCTACTGCTCACCCAATGGTATCCTTTTCAGCATCCTCTTTCAGCTATGATTAGAGTAACCCACAGGTGCAAACAGGATTTAAATTGGTGGATGGCACACAATCTCTCTCAATGGTCTCGCCCCTTTTCCCCCAGCAACCCAAGGCCACAGTGACCACGGACGCCTCCCTGATGGGGTGGGGGGGCTATGTCAGGGACAGACAGTCCAAGGCACTTGGTCCCAACTGGAGGCCCATCTGCATATAAATGTTCTAGAGCTGAGGGCGGTGCTTCTGGTGTTGCAAGCATTCCATCCCCTGCTGCCGTCTGGGACAATTGCGATTCAATCAGACAACATGGCGGTGGTCTGGTACATCAGCAAGCAAGGTGGAACCAAATCTTTCCCCCTTTGTCGACAGGCCATGAGGATATGGCAGTGGGCAATGGCTACCAACCGTTTTCTTCTAGCAACGCACATTCCCGGGAGTTCCAGTGTGATAGCAGACACTCAGCAGGTGCATTCTGCAGCCTCACGAGTGGTCCCTGAATCCCTTGATAGCGGCGGAGATCTTCCTCTACTGGGGCCGTCCTTGCTGCGACCTCTTTGCATCCCCAGCTGACTAAAAATGCAACAACTACTTCACCCTGATTCCCCCTCCGGGACAGTCACCCAGGGACGCTCTAGTCCATGATTGGCCCTCAGGTCTTCTCTACGCATTTCCGCCCTTTCCTCTCATTCCCCAGTTTCTGAAGAAAGCCCGGCAGTTGAAGAGCAAGGTTATCCTCATAGCACCATATTGGCCACGACAGATTTGGTACCCATTCCTTTGGCCTCACCTATTAGATCGACCATAGATCCTCCATCCAATCCCGGAGTTGATCTCACACCCACAGAACCTGATTCATCCCAACCTGAACCACCTGAAGCTAACGGCTTGGCTACTCCAATTCCCTTGATTGCCAGGCAGAATGATCTTTCTTTACCAGTACGTGATATTCTCATTGCTTCTCATAAGTCCTCCACTAGAATTACTTATCTGAGCAAGTGGAAAAGATATACCTGTTGGCTGAAAGATAAACAAGTAGACCCCTTTTCAGCACCAGTGTTGACAATACTAGACTGTCTGGCCGACCTGTTTCAATTTGGTCTATCGGCCTCTACCATTAGAGTTCATTTGGCTGCAATCTCTAATTTTCATGAGGGTGTCCAAGATTCCTCTCATGTCCCATAAATTGTGCAAGACCTTCATAAAAGGTGTGAATCATCTGAAGCCACCTTTTAGAGAACCTATTCAACCATGGGATTTATCATTAGTTCTACAAGCTCTGACAATAGCACCTTTTGAACCAGCCTCTTCTTGTGACCTCAAGTATTTGTTATGGAAAACTGTGTTTTTGGTTGCTATTTCTTCTGCCAGACATATTTTTGAACTTCAGGCTTTATGTATCAAGAGTCCATACTTGATTTTTCATAGAGATAGTGTGTCTGAGAACTAATCCGTCATTTCTGCCTAAAGTGATCTCTGAAATGTCCATTTAATCAAGCCATTGAATTGCCAGTTTTCTTTCCCAACCATTCAAACAGAGGAGAGTATTGCCTACATAGCCTTGATATACACAGGCAAATCTGTTTTTACCTAAACAGGACTAAAACCTTTCGTAAATCTGACCAGTTATTTTTGGCTTTTTCTGGACCTAGATTAGGATTGGCTGTTGCTAAGGTCACATTAGCTAGATGGTTGAAGGACTGTGTGACCTTTATTTACACGCAACGTAATATCTCGTTGCCTATTACCATGAAAGCTCATTCAACAAGGTCGGTGGCAACTTCTGCTGCCTTCCATGCCAGGGCTTCTTTACATGACATCTGTGCAGCTGCAACTTGGGCTACGCCTCATACCTTCATCAATCATTACAAATTGGATTAGGCCTCCAGGGGAGAAGCATCTTTCAGTTCTATGGTGCTCAGGAATATCCTTCCATGTGGACTTCCCAGGAATAGAGGTAGCTGGAGAATCTGTCCCATACATAAGGAATGAACGAGGATTAACAATATCAGATAAAGAAGTTACGTCTTATCATAACGTTCCATCTGTATTGTTGATCCTCGTTCAGTCATTACGACCCTCCCTCCTTCCCCTTCCTGTGGGTTCTAGTGGATCTCACCATCCAGTTCTCTTAGGTTATTTGACCAGAGGTAGCCTCTACCTTTTTTAACTTGCAAACTCAATCTGAGGTAACAGGGAGAGGGGAATTGTGGGTAAGAGTTTAGCTCGGGAGTTTGAAGCTGATGCGAGCTTGGAAAATGGCCGGCTCAGTTCCAAGCTCGGAACCGGTACCCGTATGTAATGACTGAACGAGGATCAACAATACAGATGGAACATTATGGTAAGACATAACTTCTTTATTTGGCACCTTCTCTGCCTCAATGGAGGACAGAGCCACCGTCTCAGGGTATCTAGTAGTATAATCTACAACCCCCAGGATGTACTTCTTCCCTGTGGAACTTGGGGTAATTAGCGGCCCGACAATATCCATAGCTACCCTCTGAAACAACTCTTCAGTCACAGGGAGAGGCATCATCAGAGCTTTGACCTTGTCCCCTGCCTTGCCTACCTTTTGGTACTGCTGTTAGGTTTTGCAGTACTCTGTTACATCCCCTGCAATACCAGGCCAATAGAAATTCTGCATAATACGTCTCTTGGTACGCTTTATGCCCATATGACATGCGAAAAGAATGTGTGTCATGGGCTATGGCTAGAAGTGCCGGACAGTAGGCTCTGTATTACCTCACCCTCTAGCCCTCCCTCAGGGGTCCACTCTCTGTACAATAACCCTTGCTTCCAGTGTACAGACTCCCCTTTTCCTTGAGCATCAGGTATCTCCTTAGCTACCTCCCTCATGCCTAATAAGGTAGGGTCTGAAACCTGAACCTGTCACAACTCTACATTTGTGACTCCTCCTAACTCTCATTCCACAGAAAACCTGTTGTCTTCTGACAGCAGTGCCTCACTGTTAGCCTGGGTAGTACCACTCACCTCTGCCTTGCAGTTAGCCTGTCTACGGGAACATCTGTACCTACCAGCAGCTGTGGCTCACTTTCAAGCTCATTGCTACAAGGTAGCTCCTTCCCTGAAATTGCCATATCGCAACCCCCAACCTCAGGAGTAGGGTCTGTCTGGGTCTCCCCCAGGCTTACCAGACCTTCATGCCTGTCTTCAAGCCTGACTGCATGTAACTGCATGCACACAAACTGCATTATCAAAATCATTCCTGATCAAGACATCTGCAGGAATATCCTCAAACACACCTACCTGCTTGCTTCCTTTTCCACCCCCAGTTAAGGTGAACCCTGGCCAAAAGTATTTGGAATGGGATCCCTCCTATAGCTGTATTGGCGTGGACTGGCCAAGCAAGTACTGCTCCTGTTTAACCACTGCATTCTTCACAATAGTTATGTCAGAGGCTGTATCTATCTTAGCAACTCCAGCTTTACTCTGTAGCATATCGCCTACTTCGAGGAGATCTCTGCTGAACATGTAAACTGTTAAACCCAGAGCTGTTGGACATGCTCCACCTAAAGAAATCCACAATTAGGCACCAGAGACCAGCAGTTCCAGCCTACCTTGACCTCGCCAAGGCTTTTGACACCATTCCCCCACTCTGGAATTATAGAAGAACTCACCAGCCCGAACATAAACCACTACATCATGAGATGGGTTGCCAACTGGCTTACAGACAGAACTCACACGGTAAGAATAGCGGGCTCCAGGTCCGACTCTAAACCAGTCACAAGTGGTGTCCTACAAGGCTCAGTCCTGGGATCCATACTGTTCGGCATATACTTCTCAGAAGTACAGGCAAACACAGGAGGACTGGCTAGCCAAGTTCGCTGATGACTGCAAACTGGGAGCCATAATTGACTCTCTGGCTGACATGGACATTCTCCAAAAGGGCCTTACTGAGACGGACACCTGGTGTCAAAGTCATGGTCTCAAGCAATATGCCAAAAATGCATAGTCATCCCATTTGGGAACAACAAAACACCCATGAATTACCACATAGGTGGCAGCCCCCTTAATACAGAAGGGGTAATAAGAGATCTGGGGACCCAGGTAGATAGTAATCTCTCCTTTGATAATCATATTGCCAAAGTAGTTGGGAAATCCTTCTATGTAGCCCATCTAATTACTAAAGGGTTCACATCTAGAAATAAAGAGGTTATAGTGCCCCTCTACTCGTCACTCATCAGACCCATCATAGAGTACAATACCCCATTTGGGATGTACCTCACAAGACGCTTCCAACAGCTGGAAAGACCACAAAAGTACCTCACCAAGAGGATTACTGGCCTCAAACATATGTTCTATGAGGCCCAGTTGGAAAAACTCTGGCTGTACTCAGTGGCATATCGCTTACTTAGAGGTGATCTCTGCCTGACTTACAAAGCCATGTCCAACTCAGAATTGATGGACATGCTCCACCTAAAGAAATCCAAGTCACTGCGAGCCAAGCGCTCTAGTGAGCTAAACCTCGCCACAACATGAATATAACACCAAACCTTGTGGCAGGTGCAAACAATGTATGCACATAGACCCCAGGATGAGTTTTATACATCCTATTACTAGTTATGAGTTTAGTCTATGTACTGCAACGGATTGTGGGAGTACCAATGTGATTTACCTAGCGAGATGTACTATGTGCCCCTCTTTCTATATAGGGAAAACCAACAGATCCCTGAGAGAGCGGATTAGGGAGCATATGTACCATATCCGTATTGGATCGATTAATAATGCTTTAGCCAAGCATGTCTTGGCACTTGGTACTACACATAAGTTTGTTTTCTGCGTCCTTCAAGCTTTATCTAAGAACATAAGAGGTGGCGATATGGTGAATTTCACTTTAGAAAATGAATTGAAGTGGATTATTAGGTGCAGAGCCGATAAAGCTCCTGGACTTAATGATAAAGTACAGATTAAACCAATACTAAAAAAGAGGAGAGTGTGTAGACCTAAACATTAAGGGCAGATAGCCTAGTATAAACCTATGAACAAGCATATAACTACTAGAGGGTATGCAAATTGTAATACCACAGGTGTGGTATATATTGTTTTGTGTGGGGCATGTGACTCCTATGGGAAAGGAGGTTATTAAAACAAAGAATGTATGAACACCTTTATGAGTTAAGGAAGAAAGATGGTAATGCCCTGCACAGACATCTTCAGGCATGTCCAAAAGCAGAATATCAGTTTTTCGTGATAGAGTTGGTCCCTATCGACCCCAGGGGTGGGCCATGTAAGACCAGACTCAAATACAGGGAACTATATTGGCAATTAGTCCTGGATGCTTGCAACAATTCAGGACTTAATGATATGGTGTCTTTAAAACCTGTACTCAAGCTCTGGTCTGCAAAATTGTGATATTTTTAAATTTTTTACATTTTTTATGTATATTCATGTTATTTTATCCTGGTTTATTTATTTAAGTGAATTCTTGATTTTATATACATTTTCATGTGTTATTATTTGTCCACCAGATGGTGCTAGACTAGTAACTGTCACATGCAGTTTAGAATCCACTCTTTCTGTATCTTGGTAACTAATTGAATCACTGATTTCATTGGTCTATTCAAGCAGGAACAGTTATTTAACTAGGTAACTATGATGTTTTTGCCCATCTGATGAATTTCTGAGACGAAAACGTAAGGGGGAGTGTTTTTATCTGCGTTTGTTATTTGTGGATGTGTGTTCCTTTTGCTGTGTTTGAACATTAAATCACTTGTGTGTTGGAACTGCTGGTCTCCGGTGCCTAATTCTGGATTACTAGTTATGTTTTGGGCACTTTTACCACATCGTTGCTGTTTAATAGTTTTACACCTAAAGAAATCCCAATCCCTCCGAGCTACACACTCCAGGGACCTAAACCTTGTCACCACAATAAACAGGACATGCTGGAGGGATAGATTCCTGTCCCAGAGACTTCCTATACTCTGGAACAAGCTACTCATCTATGTCAAGCAAAGTTCCTCATTAGTACTCTTCAAGAAAAATCTTGATGAGTGGATGGGAAATGGGAAATACACCCTGGGGATCACTTCTGTGGCTCTGCTCGACAGGGGCACAGGAAATTAACTTGCTTGGGTGGCATAAGCCAGGGAACCTTGTTGGCTAGGCTTACTTAGGCCCTTGGGCCGATAGCCTAGTACCTAACTGTGATCCTATGACCCATCTTCCATCCACTAAGATAGGATACAAACTCCAGTGATAGTTTGGTACCCCTGTTGTCGCCAGGCAACTTATTACTGGCATGCTGTTATTCTCACTTGCTGGCTCCCTCACCTTTTGTTCCCCACCTTGTTTCAGGGGACATTTGTATGCTACAATATCCCCTCTGGTTACATTTAAACCCTAATCCTGGCCATATACTTGAACTAATGGCTTCCCCTGTTACTGGTAGACTCTGTTGGGATGATTTAGGCTGCTCACCATGGGTTCCTTTATATACAGTGGATATAGAAAGTTTACACACCCCTGTTAAAATGCCAAGTTTTTGTGATATAAAAAAATGAGACCACAATAAATCATTTCAAAACTTTTCCCACCTTTAATGTGATCTATAACCTGTACAATTCAATTGAAAAACAAACAAATCTGTTGGGGGAAAAATATAAAAAATAAAAAAAGTACAATAAGCTGGTTGCATTAGTTTGCACACTCTTAAACTAATACTTTGTTGAAGCACCTTTTGATTTAATTACATCATTCAGTCTTCTTGGGTACCAACCTGCCTTCTATTAAAGAGACTCTTGATTAACCCCAAATAAAGTTCAGCTGTCCTAGTAGGATTTTCCTGACATTTACTCAGTTGCCTGTTACAGCAAAAGCCATGGTTCGCAGAGAGCTTACAAAGCATCAAGGGGATCTCATTGTTGAGAGATATCAGTCAGGAGAAGGGCACAAAAATATTTCCACAGCATTGGATGTACCATGGAACACAGTGAAGACAGTCATCAAAAAGTGGAGAAAATATGGGACAACAGTGATGTTGCAAAGAACTGGACATCCCTCCAAACTCGATGGAAAAAGAAACGAAAACTGGTCGAGGAGGCTGCCAAGAGACCAACAACACTAAAGGAGCTGCAGGAATTTCTGGGAAGTACTGGTTGTGTACTACATGTGACAACAATCTCTCGTATTCTCCATATGTCTGGATTATGGGGTAGGGTTGCAAGATGGAAGCCTTTTCTTACACAGAAAAACATCCAGGCCTGGCTAAAATTTGCAAAACAATACATCAGGTCTCCCAATAGCATGTGGGAAAATGTGTTATGGTCTGATGAGTCCAAGGTTGAACATTTTGGCCACAATTCCAAAAGGTACGTTTGGTGCAAAAACAACACTTCACAGCACCAAAAGCACACCATCTCCAACATGAAGCATGGTGGTGGCAGTATCATGCTTTGGGGTTGCTTTTCTTCAGCTGGAACTGGGGCTTTAGTCAAAGTGGAGGGAATTATGAACAGTTCCAAATACCAGTCACTTTGGCCCAAAACCTTCAGATGTCTGCTAGAAAGCTGAAGATGAAGAGGAATTTCACCTTTCCACATGACAATGACCCCAAGCATACATCCAAATCAACAAAAGAACGGCTTAACCAGAAGAAAATTAAAGTTTTGGAATGGCCCAGCCAGAGCCCAGACCTAAATCCAATAGAAAATCAGTGGGATGACCTGAAGGGGACTGTGCACAAGAGATGCCCTTGCAATCTGACAGATTTGGAGTGCTTTTGCATGGAAGAGTGGGCAAATATTGCCAAGTTAAGATATGCCATGCTGATGGTCTCCTACCCAAGAAGACTGAATGCTGTAATTGAATCAAAAGATGCTTCAACAAAGTATTAGTTTAAGGGTGTGCACACTTATGCAACCAGCTTATTGTACAGTTTTTTATTGTTTATATTTTTCCTCTGACAGATTTGTTTATTTTTCAAGTTAATTGTACAGTTTAAAGGTGGGAAAAGTTTTGAAATGATTTATTGTGGTCCCATTTTTTAAATCACAAAAAAATGGCATTTTAACAGAGGTGTGTACACTTTTTATATATCCACTGTATGTCAACAGATACATTTGCTAAAGTAAGAGCTGGTGAACAACTCAATGTGGCTAGTGTGTGAAACTTGTTGCTTATGGAGGTGAAGAAATTCAGACTGAATGCTCAGTACTGCTTTCATGTTACTTGGCTAGCAACAGTTGCAGCTTGTTATTGCTATGTAGTCTGAAGACCTTTGCAGTCATTATTGGGTCTCAGAGACAGTTTAAGAATGAATCTGCTTTCTTTTACCAAATAAGTTCATCATATAAGCACATATTTAGTTCCATTTTTTCTGAAACCTTTTTCTCATAGGATGCTGATGTTTTCGATGACAAGTTGGGCAAACTTCCAGTTGTGTATTGTAATGAAGTTAGACCCAGAGATCTTTCCAGTGGTCAGACCAGCAAGAAAAGTCCCAATAGCTATGCAGGATAAAGTTAAAGCTCAGGCTCACTTTGCTCCCCACCCACCCCTCATATAATTTTCTTTATACCCAACCTCCAGTTTCCTCCTACCCTCTAATTCCTCCCCTTCCTACAACCCATCACCTGTAACAATCTACTCTAAAAATATTCTTGTACATAACAGCTTTTCCATACTACACCCCCTTTTTCTTAACTACCCAGCCCACTATAAACTGCCAACCTTTCTCAACCTCCTAACTCAACATCTGAACCCTGAAATAGCTAACGCATCTGGCCATTTCCCCAACTGTAATACCTCTTCCATCTTCAACTAAGCCTGTTAGTCATTTCTGCTCTACTCCTGCTTCCACTACTTGTCCTACTCACTATAACATCACCTCCCACAGTCTTAACCCCTCAACATAAGGATCCCACCAACCCACACACAAATACCTTCTCTTATCCACAGCAACCCATAGCTATCTGTGCATCTATCTTTCCCGTAAGTACAATACTTCCTAAAATAAAAATTCCTTCCACCTACAAACTTCTAAAAACAAGGCAAAGTACCATAACACCTACCTACCAAAAGTCAAACCTCACCATTTCCCAATGATCCTGCTCTTATCAGATGACATAATCCATATCCAGGACTTATTACTAACTCTACCACTCTCCTAAATACATATCCCAACTCTACCCACTCATCCACAACCAATAAACAAATCTCATTTTATTCTATCAATACTCGAAGCATCCTTAACAAAATAAGCCAGTTTCATGCAAGAGTATCTCATCATACTCCAGATGTTATTTATGTAGCTGAAACTTGGCTAAAACCCCAACACCTAGACAAAGACATTCTCCCTCATGAATACAATATACTTCGCCAAGGCCGCTTAAACAAAAAAGGTGGTGGAGTTGCCATAGTTTACTCTACTGAAATAACTACACTCTCTCCCATCCTAAAGAACCAGTCCCCTCCTTCACACCTGCTTAAGTACTGACAGCAAACCTTAAGCTCAACAACTGTACTACCATTACAGTAGTAGTTATCTATATTCCACCAGGGGAAAACATTCCCCTACTGGAATGTATACTCTAGTATCTCTCTCAAAACATCCATAATGAAACTATCCTCCTTGGTGATGTAAACATTATTTGGCAAACGCTCAGCAATCCTAACTCCCCACATCATATAAATCTTTATGGATTTGCACAACTAATCTCTGATAGACTGAATACTTGTTTCAAATCCCGGCAAATACCACAATCCAGAAACACTTCCTGACTCCCAGAGTGATCACTCACCAATAAACGTGCTCAGATGCAATCACCATTTCTCTAAACCACACAGGTGTATCACTTGTCGTAAACTCTCCAACTTTAACCCTGAAACATTTAGAACACTCATGTCTAGAGTAAATTGGAACTTCCTCACCCAGCTCACACTAGATGAAACAGTTAAAGCCTTCAACTCAACTTTCCTCAACATCTTAAATTCATTAGCTTATATTCCTTAAGGCCAGAGACAGATATGCTTTAGGTAAAACATATAGTACATGTGACACCAGTGGAGTTGTTTATATTGTACATGTGTAAAATGTGAAGGATTTTATGTCGGAAGGACTGAAAGGAAGTTTAGGTGGAGGATTTATGAGCACATTTGTGATATTAAGAAGAATAATCAGAGTAGTGCTCTGTTTAAGCATACGTTGGTTTTGTACGTCAGCTAGGTTTCTGTTCTTTGTCGTAGAGGACATACCTAAAGACGTAAGGGGAGGTATGTGGGAGTCTAAAATTGAATATAGGAAATTTTATTGGCAAATAGTATTGGAGGCTAATAGACCACCAGGTTTGAATGATATGGACTCCCTAGCACCAGTCCTAAAATTGAGGGCAGCTAGACTGTAATTTTATCTATTAGGATACATTATGGAGCCCACTGGTGACTTTTTTTTTTTATATGCAACATTTTGGTCCTGAAAATATTTTTATTTTAATAAGAATATTTAGAGTGCAATTATAACTTTGGCCACTAGATGGGGTTTGAAGCCCACGATTCACATAAGGCTCCCTATTTTGTTAATGATCTTAATTTTGAAATTTTAGATATTTTTAATCAATCTTTTAATAAAGGTTATTTATGTGCATTCTTCAGATTTTAGGTATTTTAATATGGATATGTATTTGGATATGTATTTATGTAATTGTATTACTTTTTAGTTTTACACTTGTGATTTTAATGAATGAAGAAATTCTGTTGGTGGATTACTGGCTATTGGTTGGGCTATAAATAGTGACATTACTAGGGCTGATTTACATCTGTGGAAGTAATGTTTTGGATGAGAACTCTGTGAACTGTTAAGACTTGAAAGGTCAGAGTGACAATACCAATGTCTTTTTTGAATTTGCTCAATCTGAGAAACGTACCCTTTATGATATACTTGGCTCGCCTGTTCAGAGATTTCTATCCAGGCAAACCATAACAATATCACCTATTAGTTCTGGTTTGTTGAGGCCTAAAGCTGAAGAATAACAGAACCATTAGAGCCCAATTATTCAGGAAGCGTTCTTTCCTGAAGTCCAGCTATGATAAATCGAGCAGATTTCTTCATCCATTGAAAGGAGAGACAGTGAGGATGCAAACTGTGAAAGGTTTCGACCGGATTGGTCAAGTAACAGGTATATGTAACGAGCCGAGATCCTACTTCATAGAATCTAAGGGTGTGGAGTACAGGAGAAATCACAGACATCTTCCTGTACCAGAATCGATATTGCAGCATTGTTCTAGATTTTAGAGCAATCCAGACAATGTTCCTGTTGCAGAACACGTCTTAACTCATTCTTGATGATGATCCTGATGTTCCTAAGGTTGGACATTCAGCAGAGACATTCCCAGTTGCTAAATCTGATTCTGAATTTTGTTTCACACGTTTTAGTTGCATTTCCAGACCTAGTGTGAAATGCACAGTGACCTGGACTTGATTGTATATGTGTATCTAGTTCTGTATAATTGCATGATAAAGAATTATTTGTATTGATTGCATGTCAACTGATGGTCAATATTGCATAACCTATTTCTTGGAGAGGGAGGATGTAGAACAGAGCATGTGTGCTGTATCTTTAAGAAGCGTTTCAAGGACAGAATGTGCATATAAATAGCAAGCACATGCTCGCTTTCGTTCCATTTTGAGTGCAGCCAGAGTGAGCAAGTATGAATGTAATAGAGATTGTATGTAAGTTTACCCAAGTTAAAGTTATTAAGCCTCAATCCTCATGTGTTTGTACATAGTAAAGCTGCTTGAACAGAACCGACAGTCTTGTCTATTACATCCTGACTAGACGAGCGACACCTATCGTTTTTATCTTTGCCTTATAGCTAATTTATCACATTTGTACTGTTTTTAAAGCAATTTACTGATTAACTGCATTTCATTACTGTTTAACTGTATTTAATTGCTATTTACTGCAATTCATTACTGTTTAACTGCATTTTACTGCTGTTTCTGGCAGCCGTCTTGTGTTGGTAGGGGCCTATCTTCTGTGCTAGTAAGAGTAGCAGAGCTGCCTGGACCTTGTCTGGCAAGAGCTGATTGGTAAAGAGAGCGGGGGCTAGCAGTATTAGTTAGATTTCTGTGTTACTAGCATCTTCTAGCAGGATTGTCTAGATTTCTGTGTTACTAGCATCTTCTATTTTTTGTGGTTATTGTGATGCTTGTGCCCTGGCCCAGCAATCAAGGAGCCTCAATCCTCACCGCTATCACCAGAGAAGGGTGTCTCATATATGAGGAAAAGATAACAAATACACACAGTAAAGTGCAATTTCCCTTAAGAGCACACAGAGATCACAGTCAGTCCTGGTCACTCCCTTGCTGTCCAGGTCCCCAATAAGACTCCCCACTGGCACAGCCAACAGGGTCCAGATCTCAGCCAGCTGGGCAAGCTAAAATCTCCAGCACCCTCTCTGTCCAACCAGTGCTCCGTGTCCCTGCCCAAGCGGCCGACACACTTTGAGATAAGAGTTTATACAACCACACAGACACTTCTGGAGAAGGCTGGCACAGGTTCTTCAGCTGTGCCACTTTTTCCCAGACTATACGGTAGAAATCCCTGCCACCACCCAGGTAATATTTATCAGCTACTCAAAGGTCCTTAAAAGGGTGTCCAATTATTACTGTGCAATATTATTATCCAATTGGTAGTATAACTAAGCAGTCCAGGCTTATTAAAGTGACTTGGTACAGGATCCTTGTGTACATGCAGTGTACTCTTAGAGCTCAACTTATCTCTACACAAACCAGCCACAGTTAAAAGGTTTTAAAATATTAATAATAAATAAAAACAAAAGACAATGCTTTCTACTACACAGTGCCAGCCAAGTTCAGAGATCACACACAAATACTTAAAATAATTCAGTAATACAGCTCTGACATCACTGAAAAACACTTAGTCTAATCTTTCTAGTTCCTAGCTAGAAAACACAAGTCTAATAACTTACATATGAGCAAGACAGTGCTGTGAGTTTGGATGGTCAAGACAAAAATGCTTAATAATCTCTGGTTCTGTCTGTTTAAATTGAATATCAGTCTTGATAAACATTACATTATTCTTCGCCCTTCCTGGGGTTCCCAGGCCAACAGAAACTGCATCTACATTCTTGTACACCTAGGCAGAAACCAGAGCAATAAAAATACATTTGCATGTTTAAATCTAGCAATCTAACTCTTGATTAAAACAATAGAAAGAATGTGCTAGCCCAGACAGAATTACTCCAAATCTTTAACTTCAAAGGACAGACATGAAATGCTCGTCTTAACTTTCTTTACAGCAGAGGGCAATGTTGTCATTTTTTTTGAAGTTCAGCATTTCACATCATATTCTTTCATTTAAGAAAATAAGCCTGTATTTCAACATTTATATTTACAAATGACAACATTAGCTATAAAATTCTATCTGGCTAGGCTGGCAGCCTTCACAGTTATTTTAAGCCCTACGTTTGAGTTGGTTTGGGTTTGTTTGCGCATCATGCACTGCAACTGCACTGCTTTTAACCCATTGCTAGGCATTCCAGCTACAGATTTTCCCTTGGTAGCACTTGTGTGATCACCTAATAGTACTCATCTTAGACCTTCCACCCTTTGCCCCCTTAGCTCTCTCTAGCCTCTCTCCCTCAGATTCTGACAAATATGGATGGACAATTTCCTATGGTTTTTCCTGCCAGTCTGGTTGATATGGGCATCCTGAGACAGTGTAGCAACCCCCTCATGTACATGGACAACCCACTACTACTACCACCTAGGAATACAATTTGTGAGAGATGCAATTACATTAAGAACCTAGAGTCTATGTTGTCTGCCTCACACGTCAGTATATCTGGCACTGAGAAGATTGTCAGCACAAACACCACACCTACACAACACATACTCGCATATGTGTAGGTCTTCAACAAAAACATACCCAAACAAAAGACACCTCCAAGGCAAAAACATACTCAAACTTCACAGCCCACCACACCATATATAGTCCACACACCTGTGTCTCACAGCCACTAAGGCTTAACCATAAACCCAACATATTAGTCATAAGAGACTCCATTGTGAGACGCACAGATGTGCCCCTCACCAGGCTGGATAAGGAGAAAGTGTCATGGTTAGTTGTTTCAGGTGCCAGAAGCCGCCATATCTTACATGCACTCAAGTCTCTCAACAACAGGTTCTGTTATGACTCTCAGTCCATGTTGGAGTGAATGACTACATGAAGAGAAACATGATCGAGCTTGCTGAATGTGTCCCAGACAGGTATGTCCCTTGCCTTAAGCAGCATTATATTGTCACCCAGAGTGATGCCTCAATATAAGCAGAAAATTATTGACTTTAACAATTGGCTTAGTTTCTGGTGTCTTTCCAGGGGGATCCAGTACCTGACAGGCTGGGAAGATCAACAGACCACAATGCTTTGCTGATCAACAGACCACGGTGCTTTGCCAGAGATGGCCTGTATCTGTCTCCCTTGGGCTTCATGCTTCTGGCAAAGGCTCTTCCCTCCCCCATAGTGCCTTTTCAGGCAATGCCATGAGGTCAAAACTACCAACATGAAAATGTCATCAAGGTCATGCTGCTAAACACTAGGAGTCTAAACATGAAACTGCACTTACTGCAAGCATTCTTAACCCTGGAAGATGCTGACATTTATGCAGTCACAAAAACTTGGATCAAAGTTGTGGAGAAAACCCCAGCCATACCAAGTTATTCATCCTATCATGCATTCAGACCCCAAACTGTGGGCAGCAAAGCAAAAGGAGGTGGAGTTGCAATATATATAAACGGCATACACACCTCCAGTCTGGTCAAACTGACCCACAGGAGACACTCCAGGTGCAGTTAACCATTGACAAAGACCCCTATTGAAATCATAACTAACTACAGGCCCCCAACTTTGACTCAGGATGCCCACTCCACCTGTCTGGACTTCTTTGAATCTGTCAAGATTCAACCCTTTACCCTCATCCTGGGGCGACTTTAACTGTCCAGCCATAGATTGGAAGAACTACTCATGCCAAAACTCAAATGCTCAGAGATTCCTTGATTTCGTCAATGCAGGTGCCTTGGACCAGTTGGTTACCGCCACAAGAGGTGATAATGTCTTGGACATGGTATTAACCAACATGAGTAACCACTGCAGCATCCCTACAACTGTCATCCTCCCTGGTAATATCCAACCACAAAGCGGTCACTTTTTAAGTGCCCCCCCCCCCCCCCACTAGGGTCTTTTCCAAAGCTGATTACAACCTCCTGAGGGAAGGGATAAACTACTTCACAGCCCCCTCCCCTTCCATAGGAACTGGCACAAATGTCCAAACCTACACCAAAGTACTATACAAGCGTTTGTGTAGCTGCATGGAATCGGGAATACCCAACAGGACAAAATTTTCCTCCTCAAAGAAGTGTAAACCTGTCTTGTGGATATCTGCAATAAATTAAACCCTATAATAAAAGGAAAGAAATTGCTGTCCAGGACCAAGAAGGAAAGGGTGCCTAACTGGAAGCAATCATTCCGTAGCCCGAACAAGCAAATAAGAGCATTAGTGAAATCCTCCAAAGCAAACTTTGAGAGCAAACTGGCCACATCTACTAGAGACAGTCATAAGGCGTTCTTCACAATCTCAAGCACTCAGATCTGCTCAGAACTGGTGGTGAAGGGACACCACATACACAAACGCCATAGATCTAGCCAAACTGCTGGCAGACAGGTTCAGCGCACACTTCACCCATCTGTCCCCCCATTAGTAAATCAGGACATCCCCAGAGACTGCCCACCTCCACTTATCTCTAGGGCGCAAGTCATCTTTGCCCTCTCCAGGCAAATAATACAGCCTCCATGAGACCTGATAATATTCCAGGCTGCATCCTACATGAACTCAGGCAGGAACATTTGCAGCACCATTAGGAACCCTATTCAACCAAAACCCCAAATACCGGCTTCGTCCCAGCCGAGTGAAGGATAGCCACTGTCATCACGTTGCACAAAGGAGAACGTCCACCAGTCCAGGAAATTATAGACCCATCAGCCTAACTAGCCTGATGTGCAAGGCCATTTAATGGATTGTCATGGACCTCATTAACGGGGACATTGGCAACCTCCAAAAACTCGATCCCACATAGTTTGGTTGCATCATGGGGAGGTCATGCCTGTTAAATTTGGTCGACGTCTTTGAGACAGTCACCAAGGCCATGGACAAAGGGAAGACTGTGCACACTGCCTACCTTGACATGGCCAAAGCCTTCGATACTATTCCCCACTCTGGTATAATAGATAAACTCTCTCAACTAGGTAATAATCCATATTCCTTAGAAGGCTTGTGGAGCCGAGGTACCAGATGAAGTAAAATAAAAGAACTTGCAGCTATAACAGTGCTTCTAGACTGTTTGTTTGTTTTATTTGAGGAGAATTTCTTGTTCCCTTTGGGGAACAGCTGGTGTGTATTTTTTCAAACGGTCCATATGTTACCTGATGGGTAGCACACTGGCTCAGTGATAGAACCCACCTAATCAAAATAGGGGAAGCCACCTCAAGCAGTACACCCGTAACGAGCAGTGTACCCCATGCATTGGTCTTGGGGCCTCTGTTTGGAATATACTTTTCTGAGGTGCAGGCCAAAACCAGTGTGCTATGGGTGACCAAGTTTGCAGATGACTGCAAGCTGGGTACTGTCATCATTTCCCCTAGTGATGAGGACATCCTCCAAGAGACTCTTACCAAAACAAATGACTGGTGTCAGAAACATGGCCTCAAACTGAATGGCAAAGAATGCATCATCATTCCCTTTGAGGAGATTGATGTCCCCACAAATCTTCAGATTAATAAGGTCCTAATCACACAATCAGTCATGAGGGACTTGAGCACCCAGGTTGATAGCAAACTGACTTTTGACCACCATATTGCCTCCATTGTACAGAAAGCTTTCTACATGGCCCACCTTATTAGGAAGGGTATCTTATCCAGGGACAAGGAGGTCATTAGTATCCCTGTATTCTTCCCTTATAAAGACCCATTATTGAGGACAGTTCCCTATCGGCAAGTACTTCAAAGCACATGCAGCAGCTGGAGAGCCCAGAGGTTCTTCACCAGGAGAATCCAGGGCCTCCGACATCTACCCTACACAGATAGGTTAAAAGCCCTGTCCCAGTCTTATACAGACTCCTCAGAGGTGACTCTGGCATACAAAGCAATCTCAAACTCCACCTTGATAGGACTGCTGCATATCCACAAGTCAAGCTCCACTCGAGTAACCCAGACGCGCAACTTCAACCTGGTCTGTGACATCAGTAGTAGTTGTTGGCAGGACAGATTTGTGTCCCAAAGATGACACCCCCCCCCAGTGGAACACACTCCCTCTCCACATCAAGTAGAGTACCTCATTAACCCTTTTCAAGGGCAGCCTGGATAACTGGATGGGGAACAGAAAAGACGCCCCATAGGATTCCATCTGTGTCCCTGCTGGACAGGGGCATCTAATGCGCTAACTAAACATTGACTACATTCTTGGCTATGCTTATAAGGGCCTCAGCACCAATAGCCTAGTAATGTCCTATGATACCTTAAAGGGACAATCCCGGGGATTTTTTGATGTCCTTCAAGAATGCAACTGCAGTCATAACATATGGGTTGTCCTGCCTCAGGCAGCCCTCGGTCGGCCGGATTCCAAAGTCTGGGTCCGGCGTCGGCTGGTGTCGCCTCCTCTCCGATGTCAGAGCGGCTGGAGTATAAAGGCATCGGCCGACACCATCTTCTTAAGTCTTTCTTGCCGCACGGTGCCCGAAGCAGAAGCAGTTCGCAAGTGCCGGTTGGTCAGCTCCTGTGTTTTCAGTGCCGAAGTCATCTAAAAGCTAAGTACCCCGTTGGGGAACATTTTTTCTTGCCTCAGCCGATGTCAGAACAAATTGAGAAAGTTAATAATTGATGTCCTTCAAGAATGCAACTGCAGTCATAACATATGGGTTGTCCTGCCTCAGGCAGCCCTAGGTCGGCCGGATTCCAAAGTCTGGGTCCGACGTTGGCTGATGTTGCATTTCTCTCAGTCAGAGCGGCTGGAGTATATAAGCATCAGCCGACGCCATCTTCTTCAGTCTTTCTTGCCGCGCGGTGCCCGAAGCAGAAGCAGTTCGCAAGTGCCGGTCGGTCAGCTCCTGTATTCTTCGATCCGAAGTCATCAAAAAAGCTAAGTACCCCGTTGGGGACCTTTTCTTGCCTCAGCCGATGTCAGAAATTACTGAAAAAGTAAATAATTGTTTGTCTTGTGGTAAACAAATACCTCATAAGGATTTCCATTCCTTCTGCCTTCCTTGCCTTGGCCCAGACCACGACGTCTCGGCCTGTGCCACCTGTGCTCGCTTCAATAAGCGCACTCTCAGGCGCCGGGCGGAGTTCGCTGAAGACTTTTTCGGCGAAAAATACGATTATACAATGCCGTCGGAATTACTGACATCGCAGACTCCTAAAAAATGAAAAGACTGGGACCGACATCCTCGGCCCGCATCTTCCACCGACACCACGCCAAAACCTACCGCGAGTGCCCCGGTTCCCTCTGAGGTGGTTATTTCGCCGCTCCGAACCGAAGACACCGCATTACCGACACCTCCAATACCGGAGACCACACCGACGCCAGTTATTGATTTTCCTCCGGATACTGAAACCGAGGAAATGCCCGAGACCATTGCTGTGGATAAGGTCACTCCTGCATATGGAGCTGCTAGGCCTCCCATGTCCATGTCTATCAAGGCCTACACACGTGCTAAGGCAGCCAGCAAGTCCAAGCACCTTACTGCTAAAGCCTTTACTCCTGAAGCACAAATCATGACTATGGCAGCAGACTTAATTTCCATGATCAGAGGTTCCCAGGCCCATCCTGAGAGAGGATCCCAGCCTCCTCCTGATAAGAGGCCCAGGGTTGAGCCCACTGATCCTCTCCCTTCAGATGAAGATTCTGAGGACTCTGTTCACTCCGATAGCCAGGAAGAGCCTTTCCAGACCTATGAGGACTCAGATGCAGAGGACTCCATCCCCTCGGCCTCCCCTCCTGAGGATATTTCTTTTGGGGAAGTTCTGCATTCCATGAGGGAACATTTTAAGTGGCAAGGCCAAGAATATTCTGATTCCAGAAAGCGCCTTCGAACCTTCCTTAAAAAGCCCCAACACAGGCCCTTAGCTATACCTCCTGTGCTTGATGTTTTGGATGATCTATACTCTGACTCCAGTGTTACCCCTGATACTCTTCCTCCTGCTCCTGCCAAGCCTGACAGATACTATAGGGTCCCAGAAACACATTCTCATTTCTTTAGGGCCCATGCTGTTGATTTAGAAACTATTTCACAGAGGCCGAAAGGGGTTTCAGCTACCACCTCCAAAAATCCTTTGCCTTCCAACAGGGAAGCTAGGTCATTAGAGAGATGGGGGAAGAAGGTGTACACTTCCACTACTTTATCTATGAGAGCTATCAATTGTCTCTTTCATATGTTTCAATATCAGGATTACCTGTTAGATGATTTACAGAAAACTTTGGCCTCTCCTGAACCTTTAGATAGGAAGTCTTTGCAGGAGGCTGTACATAACTCTCAGCAAGTTAGCAATCCCTTCCTTCAGTGTGGATATGATGCATTGGAAGCTTCATGTAGGGCAGCTATGACAGGGGCGGTCATTCGTAGACATGCATGGTTAAAAGAACAACCTCTGCCAGATCATGTTAAGGCAAAACTTCTTGATGCACCCTTGGAAAAGAACAAGCTTTTTGGTGCTAATGCTAAAGATGTATTAAAGTCCATTGAGGAAAAAGCCAAGTCAGTTCAGACAGTCAAAGATTTCCTCCAGGTTCAGCCACCCAGATTCAGCAGTAATTGGCCTTCAAAAAACTGGTCCTTTCCTAATCCTGAAAGATTTCAAAGGGGCAAAAACAGGCGTGGCCGAGGAAGAGGACAATACAGAGGTTCCTACAGGGGACGACAATGGCAACCAGCAAACCAAAGAAGTGACACAGGGGCTTCTCCTGCCCCACAGGGACAATCCCAATGACTTTCCTCTACTTCCGCTGACCAAGGAGCAAACAGAAGCTCCCTTGGGAAAATTATCTCTGTTTTCAGACAATTGGCACAGATTGACAAAGGACAAATGGATTTTGGACATTATAGACCAAGGCTACAGGTTCCACTTTCATACCTTACCAAGGAAACAAGGCATGCCAAACCTACCACAAAACCAGAGGGCAGAGGCCATCAAGCAAATTTCTCTGCTTGCTCAGATCAAAGCAATAGAAAAGTTCCACAACAAGAACAAGGCCAGGGCTTTTACTCAAGACTGTTCCTTGTTCCAAGAAAAGAAACTCAGTGGAGACCAATACTGGATTTGTCCGCATTAAACACCTTTCTCATAGTACCAAAGTTCAAAATGCTGACCTTACAGCAACTCCTTCCCATGCTGGGCAAGGGGTCTTGGCTGATTACTCTGGACCTCAAGGAGGCATACCTGCATGTCCCTATCAGACACAGCTGCAGAAGATACCTCAGATTTCTTGCAGGGCCAGAGCATTATCAATTCTCAGCATTGCCATTTGGCTTATCAACTGCACCCAGAGTATTCACGAAATGCCTGGCTTCAGTAATTGCTCATTGCAGGCTCCAGGGAGTCCAAATTTACCCGTACCTGGACGACTGCCTCATTCAAGCGGACAACAAACTGATTTTGACAAAATACCTGAATTATGTCATACAATTGCTACAAGCTCTGGGATACACAGTCAACTTCCAAAAGTCAAGACTTCAGCCATCCCAGCAAATAACCTTCTTAGGAGCCAAACTAGACACAGCCTCTCAAATGGCTTACCTGACAGAAGACAAGCAAAAGAAGTTAACTCGTTATTTCAAAGGTTTGGCAAAGCTCACCCAGATGACTGCAAGGAGATTCCTACAGGCCCTGGGTTACATGGCATCCTGCATTCTCCTGGTTCCATTAGCAAGACTACACATGAGAAAGCTTCAATGGTACCTAAAAAGTTTATGGTCTCAACACAGCAACAACCTAGAGACAACCATACCGCTCATTCCATGCCTACAAAAGGAATTTCTATGGTGGGCCTCGGTAAGCCAGGCAAACACAGGTATGTCATTCAAAAAACCTCAAATAACACAAACAATGACCACAGACGCCTCAGACCTTAGATGGGGGGTGCACATGGAGGGCAGATGTATTCAAGGACAATGGTCTCCAAAGGAAACGCATCTGCATATCAACCAAAAAGAAATGCTGGCAGTAATGCATGCCATCGAGGCCTTTCGACAACAACTTCAGCAAGGCCACCTGCTAATACGGGCAGACAACACCACTGTCATGTGGTACATAAACAAGCAGGGGGGCACCCATTCTTACCCCCTTTGCAGACTGACAATGAATCTTTGGGAAAAATCACTGAGCTTAAACATACAGTTGCAATCCCAGTTTGTTCCAGGCAAAGACAATGTGTTGGCGGACAGCCTAAGCAGGAATTTCCTAGACCCCCACGAGTGGAGGTTACATCCAGAAATCTTCATACGACTCACCTCGACATGGGGCATGCCAGAAGTAGACCTATTTGCCTCCCACCTCAATCATCATCTACAAAAGTTCTGTTCAAGGACATATCATCCACAAGCATGGAAAATAGATGCTCTCTCATTCAACTGGAACTTCCTAAAATCTATGCATTCCCACCTCTGCCACTGATGACCACAGTATTACTAAAGATCAAAGCAGAGAAGCCCAAGGGGATCCTAATAGCTCCAGACTGGCCAAGACAACACTGGTACCCACTACTACGGAGCATATGTCACAACAAAAAATGGGCCCTTCCCCAATGGCCCCAACTTTTGACTCAACACAACTTCAAGACAGTACATCCCAACATTCAGACGCTGCAGCTAACAGCTTGGGAGATCCCATGAATAACCTTAATCTATCTCTCTAAGGAAGTTCAGCGGATACTAACAGAAGCCCGAAGACCATCCACCAGAAAGGTTTACTCAACAAAATGGAAGAGATTCACCATTTGGAATACCAGCAAGGGTCATGATGCATCATTATTGAACATCCCACTCATTCTGGAATATTTGGCAGATATGCTACAGAATGGACTCTCATATTCTTCCATAAAAATACATGCTTCAGCTATTTCAGCTAGATACAACACTGATCCACCTGTGTTTTCACATCCTTTGTTAAGACAATTCCTTAGGGAATCAAGAATATAAAGCCACCAAGAAAGGCTCCAGTACCAACTTGGGACCTCAACTTTGTCCTAGAAAACTGACTCTACCTCCCTTTGAACCAGCAGCTTCGGTGGACTTACAATTTCTCTCATGGAAGACAGCTTTCCTGTTGGCAATTACCTCAGCAAGAAGGGTTTCGGAATTACAGGCCCTAATGGCAATACCACCGTTTATAACCTTTCACAGAGACAGGGTCTCCTTACGAACCAACCCTACTTTTCTGCCAAAAGTGGTATTTAGGGTTTCTTTAAATCAAGCAATTCACCTGCCTACTTTCTTTCCCAATCCTGAGAACAAAGGGGAAAGACTGTTGCATACCTTGGACATTCACAGACAACTTCGCTACTACCTGGACAGAACCAAGACCAGTGGGAAGTCTGATCAGCTTTTTGTAGCTTACGCCCCTGGAGTACAAGGAAAAGCAATTTCCAAACGGACTATTTCAAAATGGATTGGGCATTGCATCAGATTCTGTTATTCCTTCCATGGAAAGTGTGTACCAGCCAATGTCAGACCACACTCCATCAGAGCTACAGCCACCTCTACAGCATTTTTAAGAGGGGTGCCTACAAAAGACATTCTAGAAGCTGCTACATGGAGCTCCGTGCATACATTCTCCAAACACTACAACCTCCCTTTATATTCCAGATCCAGAGCAGGCTTTGCTTCGGCAGTCCTGCAGGGATTGATAGCTACACCATCCTTTTCTTAGAGCATACCACCTCCCCCAGCTAAGCTATGGTATTCAACCCATATGTTATGACTGCAGTTGCATTCTTGAAGGACATAGTACAGTTTTGTACCTACCATAAATGTAGATGTCCGATAGATATGCAACTGCAGTCGGGTTTTCCTTCCCCTCTATGCCTTGGGTCCACTCCTATCCCTATTATCCTTAGCTGGGGATATCTGTTATGGTGTATCTGTTTATTGCTTATTTATTGTCTGGAAACCTATTTTTGTCTTCCAATTTGATTACAGCCTTCAGTGGAGGGCACCTGGCATCTGGGGCAAGAAACACTGAAGAAGATGGCGTCGGCTGATGCTTGTATACTCCAGCCGCTCTGACGTCGGAGAGAAATGCGACATCAGCCGACGTCGGACCCAGACTTTGGAATCCGGCCGACCGAGGGCTGCCTGAGGCAGGACAACCCATATGTTATGACTGCAGTTGCATATCTATCGGACATCTACATTTATGGTAGGTACAAAACTGTACTTTTGTCTTGTGGTAAATAAATACCTCATAAGGACTTCCATTCTTACTGCCTTCCTTGCCTGGGCCCAGACCACGACGTCTCGGCCTGTGCTTGCTTTAATAAGCGCACTCTCAGGCGCCGGGCAGAATTTGCCGAAGACTTTTAAGGTGAATCTTTCGCGTATATTATGCCGTCGGATCAACCGACAACTCAATCTACCAAAAAACGAAAGGACCGGGACAGACATTCTCGGCCCGCGTCCACCACCGATGCAACTCCTAAATCCTCCGCTAGTGCTTCGGTCCCTTTGGAAGCGGTAATTCAACCGCTCCAGGCCGACGACACAGCGTTGACACGTCATTCGGTCTCGGAGACCTCTCTGGTGCCGGCTGTTGATTTTCCTCCGGAAACCGAAGTTCTGGATCTACCCGACACCATTCCCGTAGACAAGGTTACTCCTGCACGTGGGGCTGCAAGGCCATCCATGTCCATCAAGGCCTTTGCACGTGCTAAGGCCACCAGCCAGGCCAAGGCCCATCCTAAACCTGCTGTTCAGGCCCCTTCCTCTGATAAACAGATCATGTCTCTTGCTGCAGATCTTATTTCTCTTATCAGGGGGTCTCAGCCTCATCCAGACAGAGGTTCTCAGCCACCTGCAGAGAAAAGGCCCAAAACTGAGCAGGCTGACAACCTCTCTTCTATTGAAGCCTCTGGGGATTCTGAGCATTCAGATACCCAAGAAGAATCCTTCCAGGCCTATGAGGACTCTGATGCTGAGGAATCAATTCCCTCTGCCTCCCCTCCAGAGGATTTTTCGTTTGGTTAAGTCCTGCACTCCATGAGGGAACATTTTAAATGGCAGGGTCAGGAATTCTCTGATTCCAGGAAAAGGCTACATAGCTTCCTCAAGCTTCCCCAGCACAGACATTTAGCTATTCCTCCTGTTATGGTTGTTTTGGATGATGTTTTCTCTGACTCCAGTGCTAACCCTGATTCTCTCCCCCCTGCTCCTGTCAAGCCAGACAGATATTATAGGGTCCCTGACACTCAAACATCTCTTTAAGGCCCACTCTGTGGATCTAAAAACTATTTCACAGGGCCCCAAGGGAGTGGCTACTTCCACTGTCAAGAATCCACTGCCAGCGGATAGGGAAGCTAGGTCCCTGGAGAGATGGGGTAAAAAAGTTTATACCTCTACCACCCTAGCCATGAGGTCACTTAACTGCCTTTTTCATATGTTTCAGTACCAGGATTTTTTACTGGATCATTTACAGAAAAAGCTAGCCTCTCCTGAGCCTATTGATAAAAAAGCATTGCAGGATCTCATACATAACACTCAGCAGGTTAACAATCATTTTCTTCAGTGTGGTTATGATGCATTGGAGGCTTCATGTAGGGCAGCTATGACTGGGGCTGTGATACGTAGACATGCTTGGTTAAAAGATCAGCCATTGCCAGACCATGTTAAAGTAAAGTTACTTGATGCACCTCTGGAAAAACAGAAGCTTTTTGGTGCTAATGCACAAGATGTGTTGAAATCCATTGAGGAAAAAGCTAAGTCAGTACAGACAGTCAAGGATTTCCTCCAGGTTCAACCACCCAGGTTCAGCAGAAACTGGCCTTCAAAGAATTGGTCCTTCCCAGACTCTGACAAGTTTCAAAGGGGAAAACACAGGCGTGCCCGAGGTAAAGGGCAATACCGAGGATCCTACAGGGGCCGCCAATGGCAACCTCCAAATCAAAGAAGTGGCACAGGCAGCCCAGCTGCACCACAAGGACAATCACAATGACTTGACTTTCATACCGCCTACAAAGGCTCAAAGAGAAGCACCTTTGGGCGGAAAATTATCCTTATTCTCAAAAAACTGGCATATCTTAACTAAGGACAACTGGATTCTGGACTTAATAGACAAGGGTTACAGATTCCACTTCCATACTTTACCAATAAGACAAGGCATGCCAAACCTGCCACATCATCAAAGGGCAGAGGCACTCACTCAAGTTTCAAAGCTGTTAAGTATAAAAGCAATAGAAAGGGTTCCTCCTCAGGAACAAGGCCAGGGATTTTATTCAAGACTGTTCCTTGTTCCAAGAAAAGAAAACAAATGGAGGCCTATACTGGACTTGTCTACTCTAAATACTTTTCTCATTGTGCCAAAGTTCAAAATGCTGATGTTGCAGCAACTCCTTCCCATGCTGGGCAAGGGGTCTTGGCTGGTCACTCTGGACCTCAAGGAGGCATACCTGCATGTCCCATTCAGACAAAGCTGCAGAAGATACCTCAGATTTCTTGCAGGGACAGAGCATTATCAATTCTCAGCATTGCCGTTTGGCTTATCTACTGCGCCCAGAGTGTTCACGAAATGCCTGGCATCAGTAGTGGCACACTGCAGACTCCAGGGGATTCAAATATACCCCTACCTGGACGACTGCCTCATACAAGCAGACAACAAACCAACCTTAATAGCAAACTTGGACTATGTCATTCAACTACTGCAGGCCTTGGGATACACAGTCAACATTCAAAATTCAAGACTACTGCCATCCCAACAGATTATTTTCCTAGGAGCCAAACTGGACACAAACTCAAATGGCCTACCTCACAGAGGAGAAACAACAGCAGTTACCGGAGTACTTCAAAGGCCTAGCAAAGCTCTCCCAGCTGACTGCAAGGAAAATCCTGCAGGCCCTGGGGTTCATGGCATCTTGCATTCTTCTGATACCTTTGGCAAGACTTCATATGAGAAAGCTGCAATGGTACTTAAAAAGCTTATGGTCCCAACACAGCCAAAGCCTAGAGGACGTAATCCCACTCATTCCATGTCTGCAAAAAGAATGCTTGTGGTGGGCTCAAGCAGGTCAGTTAAACAAAGGCATGTCCTTCAACAAACCTCAAGCAGGTCAAATGATTACAACAGACTCCTCAGATCATGGATGGGGGGGGCGCACATGGAGGGCAGATGCATTCAAGGTCTATGGACACCAAGGGAAAGACATCTGCACATAAACCAAAAAGAGATGTTGGCAGTGATACATGCAATCGAGACTTTCGAAAAATCACTACAACAAGGACATTTGCTAATAAGGACAGACAACACCACTGTCATGTGGTATTTAAACAAGCAGGGAGGCACTCATTCTTATCACCTCTGCAGACTAACAATGATTCTCTGGGAAAAATCCCTGAGTCTGAAGATACATTTGCAATCCCAGTTTGTGCCAGGCAAGGACAATGTACTGGCGGACAAGCTGAGCAGAAATTTCTTGGATCCACATGAATGGATGCTGCATCCTCACATTTTCTCACAAATAACAAAGACATGGGGAAGACCGGACGTAGATCTCTTTGCTTCTCACATGAATCATCACCTGGAAAAGTTTTGCACAAGGACCCACCATCCTCTAGCCTGGAAAATGGATGCTCTCTCCTTCAGCTGGAATTCCCTAAAACTTTATGCATTCCCTCCTCTACCTCTGCTGACCAAGGTGATACTGAAGATCAAAGCAGAACAACCAACAGGCATTCTGATAGCTCCAGACTGGCCAAGGCAACACTGGTACCCATTGCTGTTGAGCATAACTCTGACCAAACCGTGGCCTCTGCCCCTACGGCCCCTGCTTCTAACACAACACAATTACAGGACTGTCCATCAAAACCTGAAAACATTGCATCTGACAGCCTGGAGGTTACCATGACTCCTTCTGCTATCTCTCTTTCCAAAAAAGTTCAAGAGATCTTACTGGAAGCACGCAGACCTTCCACCAGAAAAACCTATTCAGCCAAGTGGAAGAGATTCAGCATCTGGAATGCCAACAGGGGTCAGGATACAACATTACTGAGTATACCTCAGATATTGGAATACTTGGCAGAAATGTTTCATACTGGACTCTCATATTCTTCTATAAAGATTCACGCCTCAGCAATCTCAGCAAAATACAATTGTGATCCACCAGTGTTTTCACATCCTTTGCTAAGACAGTTTCTAAGAGGGATAAAGAATATCAGACCTCCCAGAAAACAGCCAGTACCTGCATGGGACCTCAATTTCGTTTTGGAAAAATTAACTCTTCCTCCTTTTGAGCCAGCAGCAACTTCAGAAATGCAATTTCTATCATGGAAAACGGTTTTTCTATTGGCAGTCACATCTGCAAGAAGAGTCTCGGAGATACAGGCACTCATGGCAGTACCTCCCTTCCTCATTTTTCATCAGGACAGAGTTTCTCTAAGAACCAATCCTACATTCATGCCAAAAGTAATTTCCAGGGTATCTCTAAATCAAGCTATTCACCTGCCTACTTTCTTCCCCAATCCGCAAAACAGGGGGAAAAACTGCTGCATACTTTGGACATACACAGGCAACTGAGTTACTACTTGGACAGAACTAAGGCCACCAGAAAGTCTGACCAACTGTTTGTAGCCTATGCTGCTGGAGTACAAGGAAAAGCAATCTCCAAACAAACAATTTCAAAATGGATTGGACACTGCATCAGATTCTGCTATTCTTTCCATGGAAAAGGTGTGCCAGCCAATATTAGGCCACATTCCACCAGAGCTATAGCCACATCCACAGCTTTCCTAAGAGGAGTGGCTACAAAGGACATTCTAGAGGCTGCTACATGGAGCTCCGTGCATACATTTACCAAGCACTACAACCTGCCCTTATACTCCAGATCCCGAGCAGGCTTTGCTTCGGCAGTCCTGCAGGGCATTTTAGCTACACCATCCCTTTCTTAGTTCCATCCACCCCCAGCTTGGCTATGGTATATAACCCATATGTTATGACTGCAGTTGCATTCTTGAAGGACATAGTACAGTTTTGTACCTACCATAAATGTAGATGTCCGATAGATATGCAACTGCAGTCGGATTTTCCCACCCTCCTACCCCTCTGCAACCTTCTTTTTGGGTCCACTACCCCTTCCTATTAGCTGGGGGTACCTCCTATGGTGTATCTGTTTATTACTGTTGTGCATGTCTGGAATTGTTTATCCATTCACCAAATTTAGCCTTCCTAGGAGGGCACCTGGCATCTGGGGCAAGAAACACTGAAGAAGATGGCGTCGGCCGATGCCTTTAATATTCCAGCCGCTCTGACGTCGGAGAGGAGGCGACACCAGCCGACGCCGGACCCAGACTTTGGAATCCGGCCGACCGAGGGCTGCCTGAGGCAGAACAACCCATATGTTATGACTGCAGTTGCATATCTATCGGACATCTACATTTATGGTAGGTACAAAACTGTACTTTTTGATTCAGCCTTTGTTTACATTTCAGGTTTGCCTTGATGAGCATGCTCACTTTTGGCTGAGGGGGTTGGGGTAAGATTGCCTGCAGGAAGCTTCAAAGGTGTTAGCCAAATTCCATCTCAAATTGCAGTTCTACTGACAACAGTCTCAGTGTCACCCATTCATTAGTTTAATCTGTGCATTTGCCCATTGTGAAAAGTTGCCTTTCAGGCATTTAATGACCTAACTGCTGCTGCTGTTACTATAGAAAACACAGCATTAATGCAATACTTTTAAAGGGACATTATTTTGTTTCTAAAATCAGTTACTTGCTAGAATACTTTATCTTTTAGTGCAGTGTCAGTCATATATTTACACAGAGGCAGGATTTTCAGAGAAGGTTGTTATCATACTGTAGGATAGATGTCACAAACTTCAGTGTGGTTTGGTTGTTGTTAGGAAATGCTAAGACTTTACTGTTTGTTCTTTTGTATTTCCCTTCCCCCACCCACAGGGGCGGCAGATTAGTTGATCTAGTCACACTCAAATCTGCATCCTTTGCAGCACTGAAATTGCATCTTTAGTATGCGCTTGTTTTTGTAAAACTTAGTGGAATGATCATCCCAGCCTGGGCAATTGTATTTTTGTTCATGCTTGTTGCAACATGTTTTTTTCCTTTACAGATAATTATTTTTCATATGTTCAGCAATAGTGTTGCTTATTAGTGCATGTACTCATGCCAACATATATTTATACAATAGTTTCCCCTCAGTTCACAGACAGCATTGCATTGATTATCCCAGCCTGGGCAATTGTATTTTTGTTCATGCTTGTTGCAACATGTTTTTTTTTTCCTTTACAGATAATTATTTTTCATATGTTCAGCAATAGTGTTGCTTATTAGTGCATGTACTCATGCCAACATATATTTATACAATAGTTTCCCCTCAGTTCACAGACAGCATTGCATTGATTATCCCAGCCTGGGCAATTGTATTTTTGTTCATGCTTGTTGCAACATGTTTTTTTTTCCTTTACAGATAATTATTTTTCATATGTTCAGCAATAGTGTTGCTTATTAGTGCATGTACTCATGCCAACATATATTTATACAATAGTTTCCCCTCGGTTCACAGACAGCATTGCTTTGAACATTTGGATTCTTGGAAACAAACCCATTGAGTTGCAAATGTCCTAATAGAAGAATAAAATCTCATAACATTTCAATAAGAATGTCAGACAACATTGAAACTGAATCTTGTTACTTTTACTAAAAGTATTTTCCCCTTAGCTGACGCCTTTCAGGAATTGCACAGTAACTGTCTGTATAATAGTGATTCCATCCAACTCAATTTATTTATTTTTTTTCCCTGCGCTGCAATAAAATGTTTGGATCTTTCACTCTTTCCCTGAATATTTGACTGCAAGAGAGTTAACTTACAGCAGTCATCCTTTGAAAGTTGAGGCAAATTTAGTCTCTGTATTTCCGTATATTTTCCATATCTGTGTGCGCATAAGTATGTGTGCAATATGTAAACTAAGTTTATATTCATGTGGTTGTAAAACCATAGCCTTGCTATGTCTTACTGACCGGCTTGCAATTCAAGGCATTCCTGAATGTCTGTCAAATTTGTATATGCGGGATATGTAGCAATGCATGTATTTTATTAAAACTTTGTATACAGTGCACCTAACTGTTTTAGTGGTATACTTCACTGTTAATATTGGAATTCTCATAACTTTTCTCAAACTTGCTTCTTTTGTGATGGCTGTTGATGAGACCACTTACCCCTTATCAAGATGGCAATAGATAATTTAAATAACTAAATGCATTTGTCATGTGTCATTATGTGTTTATCATATGCATTGCTTTGGTTGTTTAAAATGTATTTGCTGTATATCTTTGTCATTATAGATCCATTACACACACACACACACACACACACACACACACAAATCTGTCTATGAACGTGTGTGTGTCTTTTCTTATGTATATAGATGTACCTACCCCTATATGTGTGGTGTGTTGGTGGATCTATACATGTACACACTCCTACACTGGCATGCAGGAGGTATTTGTATGCACCTAACACCATTCGTGTCACTGACCCTTTATTGCTAGTTTTACAAGTAAGATTTTTTTTTCCATTTGTCATATGCCACTTGACAAGAATATTAAAAGTGTGACGCCAACTACAGAAACTACAGACCCATAAGCTTAACTAGCCTTATCTGTAAGGCCATGGAACAAATCATAATGGACCCTGTAAATAAAGACACAGGTGATCTCCAAACCCTTGATCTGACAATTTTGGTTTTGTCAAAGACAGGTCATGGCTGTTAAACCTGGTAGACTTCTTCAAAAACATCACCAGAGCCATAAAAAAGGCAAATGTGTGCATACAGCCTACCTTAAATAAACAAAGACCTTCGACACAGTCCCACATTCGGACATCATTGATAAACTCTCCCAGTTGAATATCAACCTTTATGTTGTCAGGTAGGTTGCTAACTGGCTCTCCTTCAGATCATACTCAGTCAAAGTTTGGGACTTTCCCCTGACCAGCAGACCTGTCAGTAGTGCAGTTCCACAGGTTTCAGTGCTGGACCCCCTATTGTTTGGAATGTACTTCTCAGAAGGTCATGCCAAAATATACCGGCTGTGGCTGACTAAGTTTGCTGATGACTGCAAATTAGGTGCAATCATTTAATCCCCAAACAATGTCAATATACTTCAAGAGGGATTTACACAAATTAATGATTGGTGCCAAAGCTGTGGACTCAAACTCAGTGCTAAAAATGCATTATCATCCCATTTTATAAAAATCATATCCCTGCAGACTGTCATATAAGTAATAATAACCTGCATTAACAACTCAGTAGTGAGAGAATTGGGAGAACAAGTTGACTGTAGCCTAAACTTTGACCACAGTGTGTCTACTGTGGTAAGGAAGGCATTCTATGTTGCTCACCTCATTAGCAAAGGCATTGCCTCAAGAGTGAAACAGGTCATAACTCCCCTGTACTCACCCCTCATCAGGCCACTACTCTAGTACAGTGCTCCCTTTGTATGTACCTTACCTGGTACCTTCAGCCACTTGAGTGACCTCAGAGATGTCTAAGAAAATTACATGGTCTCCACCATGTCATGCATTGATAGACTGAAGTCACTGTCACTTTACTCAGTAGTATACAGACTACTTAGAGGAGATCTGTGTCTGGCCTACACAGCAACCTCATACCCACACCTAATAAAAATGCTGCACATCCACAAGACAAATGGGATAAGGGTCAATTGTCCCATGAACCTTAACCTGGCCTGCAACATAAATAGGACCTGCTGGAGAGACAGATATGTCTCTGAGGTTGCCACTCCTCAGGAATAAGATACCAATTCACATCAAACAGAGCCCCTGTATGACACTGTTTAACTGTAGCCTGGATGACTGGATGGGAAACCACAAATTCCTTGCTGTGGATTTCACCTAAGACCCTCCTAGATATGGGCAGCCATTGCTAACTAAGATTTTGAGTTTAGGCTAGATTCTTTATATTGGGTTTCTCTAGTATTATATTGGGTACACACGGCTAGGGTTATATAAACCTTTGGGTCAGTAGCCTAGTTAACCACCTATGAACCTGTCAAGTAACAAGCGTATTCTTGCTTTCGGTCATCTACATTTTTAGAGATGGTAATCTTACTTGAGTTGGCACACTCTCAAACTGCACTGCATTTTTTTTCAGGATTACTGTTGCCATGTCCCTGAGAATTTGGTGGGGAGAGGTACTTAAGAGGAAGCAAACTCAGCAGCAAGTGTAATTATATGTAAACATTAATTTGCCATTACATAGTTGTAGTTCTTCCGGGATATACAAACAGAAGGCAAACAAGGTACTCCCACCTCAAAATTGAACAACGTAAGTATAGTTCAGGCAGGGAGCAATCAGAAAAAAGTGTGCAGTGAATAACTGGACATTTTACACTATGTTGCTTTCACAGTGGGCTCAAATAGAGTGGCATTGGAAACAGCACTAGTACCCGTGTGGGTACAAATTTATTCACAGTATCAGTGCACGTATGACAATAACAGATAAGAAATTATTAGTTAGCTTACAAACTGGCAATACTGCAGTTTAGAGACAATAGAAAGGTGCAAGATTGTCTTAGTTGTATGTCTCATAGCAGTAAAACAATGGAGGGCACACACCCTGCTACTGTTAGACGCTGATTAAAACAAGTTGAAGGCAACATTACACCTGGCAAGCTATCAGCTGGCTGCACAAGGCCATGGGGATGCAGTGCGAGACTTATGGGACAAACTCCAAAATATATGCCATTCTTCAGCAGACAGACTGCTGTCCATCCATACGGTACATGGCCCTTTCTACCCTGCTTGACCTCTTACAGCTATGCAACATGCACACCACCATGAACACCCACAGCAAAGACTGTAATCTGTTATAGACGCAGAAATGGCACATGGCTGGCACAACAGATTTCTATCCCAAGGAATCCTTTACTTACTGAATCAACTTCCTATGCATGTCAAGCAATCCTAGACATGGACTGTATTTATTAATATTCTGAATGAATAGCCTGGAAATCATAAATTTTCTTTGGGGTATATAGCATGGTGCTTCTTGACCATGAAGCTTAACTCACTCAACAATGCTTGGGCTTAGCTGGCTATGCTTATTAATGGTCTTTCGAACTGCATGCCTAGTACATACCTATGAACTTATTAACATAATATATATATATATATATATATATATATATATATATATATATATATATATATATATTTACCAATGTGCATGCTGCATATAGAATATACATGCAGGCAAATACATCAGTTTATTGATGAATGTATTTCTGTAAGCCATCTCATTTGAATGTCATTATATGGTCATTAATGTATACTATTGACCACACTAATTATTATACTACCATGATTGTGATGCACATATCTCTGAACTACAAATACCCTGCATGTCAACACTGACTGCATAGTTTAGCTTTACACACTGTGCTATTTTTCCTTTTAGAATACCCCCTACTGTGTTTTATGTCTTGAACGAATATAAAAAATGGAAATTAGGTCGAACTATAACTACAACTTTGCAGGCAAGAATGCGTGTACGTATGTGTATGTATGTACATATGTAAAATGTATAAATATAAATAAGCTGTTAGAGTGTCTATGTTAATTATAAAAGAATATCTCTATTGTTACATAAATAAGCTGTTTAATTGAGTGGCTATGTATAGAATAGAAGTATATAGAAGTACCTCTCTATTGTTCGTTAGTTTTATGTGCAATGGTGTTCCTTGAACTACTGAGCGTGTATTATAGATGTTTTTCAGTGTAGTGATTCATCAGCAGTTTTTCTTTTTGCAACAAACTGTCACACTTGATTTCACTTGGGATTTAGATTGTTTCATTTTTGACCTGCTACATCAAAATATCTGTCTATGCCTACATATGATAGTTATGATACAGTCAAATAAATAAAACTATGACTTCACATGGAAGCGGTGTGTCTGCTTGCTTGTTTACTTTAGTGTGTAAAATAAAGGAAACTGAAATTTCACATGGAATATGTATGTCTCTTTACTTATTTATGTATGTATAAAGTTGTACTGGCTAGTGATAATCAGGCACAAATAGTCTGTCTAGTCTATAAGAATATACATGCAATAAAAGCCATTACTTTGTGATTTCATGACATTTCAGTTATAACTCACCACAGGCTTAGTGCCCACAGAGTGGCACACAGCTACAGTCATCCCACTCCACAAGGGTGAATCCACTTTGGATCCCAGGAAATACCATCCCATCAGTCTGACGAGCCTGATCTGCAAGGCCATGGAACGTATTATCATGGAACTTATAAACAAAGACATTGGCAACCTTCAAACACTGGACCCCATCAAGTTTGGGTTTGTGAAGGGCCAATCTTGCCTCCTGAACCTGACAGACTTCTTTGAATCAGTCTCCAGAGCCGTGGATGAGGGTAAGGTGGATCACACAGCTTACTTGGACCTCAACAAGGCTTTTGACACTATCCCCCACTCTGGAATCATAGATAAACTTACAAAGCTGGGCATTAATCCCTACATCACTCGGGTTGCAAACTGGCTTACTAACGGAACACACACTGGAAAAGTAGCCGACTCCAAATCCAGCTCTAGACAAGTGACAAGTGTTTGTACCACAGTGTTCTGTCCTGGGACCACTCTTGTTTGGCTTCTACTTCTCTGAAGTACAGGCCAACACTAAGGGACTGTGGCTTACAAAGTTCGCAGATGACTGCAAGCTGGAAGCCATTACTGAATCCCCAAATTATGTGGATATACTACAAAAGGGCCTTACCGAAACAGATGCCTGGTGCCAGAGACATGGACTTAAGCTAAATGCCAAAAAATGTATAGTTGTTCCCTTTGGAAAAAAAACACGAACCTCTGAACTACCACATAGGTGGCAGTACACTAAACACCGAAAGTGTGATAAGAGACCTAGGGACACAGGTGGACAGTGATCTCACCTTTGATAACCACATAGCCACAACAGTTAGAAAATCTTTCTACGTGGCACACCTAATCACTAAGGGCTTTTCATCTAGAAAAAAGGAGGTCATTGTCCCTCTGTACTCATCCCTAATTAGACCCATTATAGAATAAAAATGCCCTGTTTGGTATGTACCTCACAAGACATCTGCAACAACTAGAAAGGCCACAGAAATACCTCGCAAAAAGAATCACAGGCCTAAAGCAGATGCCTTATGCTGACCATGTAAAGAAACTCCAGCTATACTCTGTCGCATATCGCCTACTCATAGGCGATCTCTGCCTAACATACAAGGCCATATCAAATCCAGAGTTGTTGGACATGCTAATCCCAATCCCTCTGAGCCACATGCACCAGGGATCTTAACTGTGTCATTACGATGAATAGAATATTCCGGAGGAATAGGTTCCTGACCCAGAGACTCCCCGTACTCTGGAATAGGCTGCCCACACATGTCTTCAAGAGGAACCTTGACGATTGGATGGGAGATAGGAAATTCACCCTGGGGATCACATCAGTAGCCCTGCTAGACAGGAGTCCAGGAAAGTAAATATTTGTGGGAAGCAACAGCCATGGAATCATTATGGCTATGCTTGTATAGGCCCTAGGCCCAATAGCCTAGTACCTACCTATGAACAGAAGGCATATCTCTCAACCTTATAGTGCAGACAAAAAGCCTTGATAGAAACATTTAAATGGCTAAAGTAGTTACCAAACTCCAAGATAAAATCGTAGAGGACAGTAACTTTACTAAAAAGTGTTACACAACAGCATTATGGTACAAGTATAAGACAGAGTCCATATGACTCAGAGATGACTAGTTACTCCACAGGAATTACCCTCTACCACTTATCCCCTTACTGTTAGTAATCAGGTCCTCACTGCCCTCTCCAGAGCTAAGCACACTACAGCAATGGGCCCTGATAATATCCAGGGATGCCTCCTAAATAGTTTGCTACATGACATGTCAAGCCAACTAGTACCTCTATTCAACCACAGTCTCCAGACAGGCTTCATCCTTAGGGAACGCAGGACTGCAATGGTCATCCCTCTACATAAAGGTGGACCATCAACAGACCCATAAGCTGGACTAGTCTTATATGCAAGGCCATGGAAAAAGTTATCATGGATCTAATAAATACATTGGAAATCTTCAAGCACTGGACCCATCCCAGTTTAGTTTCTTCAAGGGTAGGTCACACCTACTAAACCCAGTGGACTACAGTGAGAATGCCACGTGAACCATGGATGACTGGCAAAAAAGTTCATATGGCCTACCTCAACCTGGTAAAGGTGTTCAACACACTGCCTCACTTGGGTATTATAGACCATCTCAAAAATGTAGACATAAATCACTATGTAACCCGATGGATAGTCAAATGGCTCATGGATAGGAAACATGAAGTTAGACTGGGGGAATACAGCTCCTCAACTAGGCCTGTTACTAGCGGTGTTCCACAGGACTCAGCACTTGGACCTCCCCTGTTTGGAATACACTTCTCTGACATCATAGAAAATATAGAGGGTCTTTGGGTGACCGAATCTGCAGATGACTGGAAGTTGGGTGCAATGACTGATTCCTCTAAAGATGTAAATACCCTTGAGGAGGATCTGAGAGACAAGTAACTGGTGCCAGAAATGTGGCCTAATACTCCATTCCAAAAAAATGCATATGTATACCCTTTGGGAAGTTGACCACCCCTGCAAATTACAACACTGATAACACTCTCCTAAAAGTAAACCCAGTGGTAAGGGACTTGAGAACTCAGGTTGACAGTAACCTGATCTTTGATCACCATGTGTCCATGGTGGTGAGAAAATCCTTCTGTGTGTGCCAAGTTATAACTTATGGCTTAGCATCCAGATCTAAGGAGATCATAATCCCACTATACGTAGCCCTCATTAGACCAGTAGTCAAGTACACTGTACTCTTCAGCATGTACCTGACCAGGCATTTCTAACAACCGTAGTGGCCACAGAGAATCCTCATTAAAAGAATACAGGGTGTGAAAAGCATGTCTTATCTGGAAAACCCCAAACTCTTGTCCCTGTACTCAGTCTCCTACAGACTACCACTTAACTTTAACATAGCTTAAAAGACCTTCTCAAATCCAGCCAGAATGGATATGCTGCACATTCACAAAACAAACAGCACAAGAATTACCCAGTCTGAGGATCTAAACATTGTCTGTGATATAAGCAAAACATGTTGGAGGAACAAGTTTGTGTTATCCTTTTTCTGGAAAAAAGATTCTCCATTTATGTGAAACAGAGCTCTTCTTTAAGCTTATCCCAATAACATTTGGACCAATGTATGGGAAAGCATAAATTCACCCCTGCTTGTCACCTGTGGCTTTTATGGATGGCAGCAGCTTATAGTCTAAGGCACAGGCATACACCAACGTCTTTCTATTCCTTGGGCACAGACAACTATGATAACTGGGGCATGAATGGCTAGGCATAAAAGGCTCTAGGGCCATTAGACTGGTAACCTCCAATTAGGATTTATTCTGTTGAGTTGCAAATGCATGAAATTGCTTTCCTTACAAATTTGTGTAACAAGAACAAGTTGGAGATCAGAAATATATACAATAAGCAAAATCAGCTGTACTGAAATGTAGGAAACATCGATATTGGTTAGCAGTGAGCTTCTCTTTAAATAAACTGTACTTTACTGGGTATGACACTAATGTATACAATGTATTTTAGATAGCATATATCATGGACAGAAGTAGGTTAAAAAATAAAAAAAGGCAACTGGCTACAGAAGTCCCAGTATAAACAAGTGCCTGATCCACGTATGCACACAGTGAAAAAGTGTCCGTGTAGAGTCTTCAAGACACAGAAACATTCCAGCAATGAGGCTAGGCCACGTTCAGGGGAGGATGCACCTACCACATTTTAGACAGAAGTAGTAGTCAACAATAAACGAGAGGCTGGAAAAGAGCCATAAAGATGATAGAGTGTAGTATTGAGGATAAGGAAGACATTATGTATTGTTACTATTATGCAAGAAGCCCAGAATTTCCAGATAGAACACATTCAAAATGATTAAGACAGAAACTGGTGGAAAGAAAAATACTTGAATAAGAAAAACTATCAAAACCATCGTATGTATTTTTACGCTCATTCATACAACAGATCAGTGAAAACTATTATATAGACAAAAATGCTGGGCCATTTGGAAGAATAAGTAACCAAGGAAGTGCAAAAAATGTAAAGAACAAAGCCTAGAGAATTTTAAAAGGCATGAAAAATAAACATGGACATGGCAAAGAAAAGAGATCTGATTTCTTGCAATGATTGTGCAGAGGAGAAAGCCAAAATTGTCAATACCAGAAACCATCTCCAAATATATTTGAAGAGAAATACAGGCAAAGTATCCATGTATGGTAACTTTCACAACCCAAACAATAAGATCACAAAGGGGGAATGTAAAACAGAAGATTAGTAAAGTAAAGGCTAAATTTACAGAAGCTGAAGTTATGAAATAATTCCAAAGTGAAGGATTTACCATAGGAAGTCTGACACACAAAGTAAGGAAAATAGAAGGGAAGACATATGTTAATGAGAAAGTATCCCTGGGATTCAAGAAGCTTGGCGCAAGGACGGTTTTAGCCTTGTGCTGAGCGTCCTCACTAAACATGGTGCAGCAGCACCATATGAATATGTATGAGGGCGCGCCACCACAACCGCGACGTGCACAGGAAACGTGTGCGAGTGCAGGGGGCATGTACAAGTGCTCTATGGAGGCTTAAACCTGCCCCGACACTTGCAAAACCTACTATGCCTACTAGCAGAGCCCGCCCCTAATAGTAAGTCAGTAATTCAGTGTCCGTGGATACCGAAATGTATGCTAAGCATACAAGAGTGTCCAAGAACAGTGAAATAAAATCAAAGTAATAAAGACACAAGCACGTAGTGGAATGTTGAGCCCGGTCCCTAGAACTTTCACAATTAGATTCTCTGTCCCTATTATACATTCAAATTCTGCAATATCGAAAGTGTAAGCAAAGCGCAGTGTGTCTGCGCAACGCTGCCCTCCACCCAGCATAGCTTACACATCATATTCATTCAAATAGAGAAAAACATGCAGAATCGACGTGTCAGTAGTGTAGTGTTTAGAGCATCTGCCTAACAAACAGGCATTCACGGTTCGAGCCCAACAATAGCACATATCATTTTCCATGTGGAATGAATGTTGTTTTGCCGTAAAACCGACATGAGTATTGCATGAGATATTTAACTTCAATATCATTCAAGCAAAGTGGCACTGTCATAATGAATAGGGTACTAGTAAGCAGATGTAAGCATGGGTCTAAGCAGTGCCCAGCATAGGAAATGTTTATAAGTATATACAGATATATATATATATATATCTATGAAGAAAGAAGAATGTAACAATAAAGCATACAAAAGGAATGAGAAGGGAATCAACAGCAACCCCAGTATTATATAGCGTTGTCAGCGTATGTCATATCCAGCTGGGCAGGAGTGAGCAAAGCACTGCTACTCACACCACAGGCAGGATATTACCAGTGGGAGTAACATTGTTGATTTGCTAAGTCTACTTTACACACACAGGGTAGTCCCTGGTGGGACCACCCAGAAATTGATAGACCATTTGGCCATCTGACCATTACACAAGCAAGGGTAGGTATGTTCAAGGACTAAATGGTGGGAGAGCCTGAGAATACATGGGTTGGGACAACATACGTGTAGGGCCCCTAATGCTCGGGAGAGGGCAAGGTGTGTCATGGCTGTGATAACAAGTGGACAATGGATGGTATGTGTGTATTTTAAACACGGGTGGGGTGGAGGAACTATGGGTATGAAATTATGGAGCCAGGTGTGCCAAGGTTGGATGGGCTGGTTCTAATTTGACCGCCCGTGGAGGTCAGCGAGGTCGTTATAAGTATATATGCATACACACATGCAGACATCAGTATGTAGAAGTACATTCTCTAACACATTCATTCCATTTGCAGACATAAATAACATGAATGTGCCCTTACAAACCTCAACAGTAGATAGAATAATAGGTTGTGCAGAAGAGGGATGGGACGAAACTGCTAAAATGCAGAAGTGTGTACAATGTCCAAAGTCAGTGCTGTGCTGAAAATAATCAAATGTGAGGACATGGAATCGTTCCTGTGATCTGCCTGCTACGTCAACGCCAATTACTAAACTGGTCTATTTGTAAAAGAAATACACCGAACACATACATAATTAGGCTCTCAAGTGTAACATGTGCATTACCACATAGTCATACTTATTCATTTATTGTAGTGTCATGTTAACGGGAGTAAGGATGTAATGAAGTATAGAGTCTAATCTTGACATAAACACATGCATGCCCCCTT